>NC_133335.1:18433338-18678605 GCF_042186555.1 Aquarana catesbeiana
AGACTTGTTGCCAGGCAATTAATTCCATCTGTTTATGAAGGGGTAATGGGAATTCCAAATGCCGGCTGCGTATTTCACTTTGCGTCTTCTATCTTCACCCACCGTGCCGCTGCACACCGACCAAATCCAACGCAAACCGGATGACATTTCCTAAAAGCCTGAAATGACTTCAAGTGGTTGTAAACCCTTCCATGTACCCAGTGAAGTGGCTGGTCTCAGGTGATACACAGGAGATTAAACAAATACTCCTACATAAAAATCAGAGAGGGGTTCCCGCGCTCACGGACCTAGAGGCTTGCAGCTCCCCCTTGCACTTACCCCCGAAGGAGTGAGTTAAATAATGAAAGGAATTGATTAGGGGTGGATGGCGCTACCTTATCAGGGTACCTTGATTTATAATTTAATGAACCTCAAAAGAAACCAGGAACTATATAATAATAAATACACACCTTTAGCCTGTAGCCAAGAGACAGAAGGTCTTACCCAGGGGTCAGAGGTGCCCCAGCCAGCAGCCAGGAGGTCTTATCCAGGGGTCAGAGGAGCCCCAGCCAGGAAACAGGAGGTCTCAGTCCAGGAGTCAGGTCAGCTCCTATTGGGATGTCAGAAGAACTTATTTTCAGAGGCCAGGATTGGGCTGTGTAGCAGGGTGCTGTGACTAAAGGCTTAAAGAGCCAAGGAAACCAGTTGAGTTGGAAAACATAGTCAGTGGGACAGAAAGAGGTTGAAAGACAAAAGAAAACAGGTATCACACTATGGAGCCCTGTTTCTTCTCTATGAGGATACACTGAAGGAGACCTCACAGCTGGATCGGTGGACCTTGATGACCCATACACATCTTACTGGTGCCTACCATTACATGCCTACTACACCTGCAGGGGTGCAGGGAGCTGGTGAGTGGGGATCTTTGAGGGGGAGCACCGCAAGTCACTGGATTTGATCAGCTGTTTTCACGAAAGTCACCGATTACAGACGTTTTCACTTCCTTCACTTGGACTTTATTATATTTTTTACACTATATATATATTCTTTTCATCAAAAATTTTTTTCCACTAAGTTGTTCATTAATTTTCATTACTTTTCCATCAGTTTATATTATCTAATGTGCAACACTGCACTATATGTCTAATGTTGGGACTATTCAAATTCACCTTTTTGCTTATAAGCACATTTGGACACATTTGGGGATCAATATAAGTTCGTACCGTGGTGTTTTATTTAACTTTATTTTGTTTGGCTGTCACTATTGATTTTTTATCAATTGTCACCTATTTAATTTGTGTTGATTAATCACATGGTGTACACCTGCATGTAGGTATGAGACTGATCTGCTAGCACAGTCCACTCAGGTAACGGTGGACATTTAGATCCACTACCTAATGAGGGATAAAGGTGTGTATTTATTATTATATAGTTCCTGGTTTCTTTTGAGGTTCATTAAATTATAAATCAAGGTACCCTGATAAGGTAGCGCCATCCACCCCTAATCAATTCCTTTCAAATACTCCTACATAGCTTGTAACTGTATATCTGAAGTCTTCTCTTCTCTACAGCTGTTCAAAGTCAAGAATTTATAAACTTGTCTGAGCGTTCAGATAAAAAAGGGGGCGGAGAGCTGAAATGACACTCTGCAGAGCTCAGCGAGGAGAGCTCTGAGAGCTGATTGGTGGGAAGGGACATCCCCCCCCCCCCCCCTTCACACAGCAATAGAGCTGAGGCTGTCAATCACAGGCTGGTTTGCTTGAGCTTCCTTCTCCGTCACCTTTTTCCACTTGGTGTCAGGAAAACTTGTCAGCAGAGGAATTAAGCAGCACACAGAAATGACGGCGGTCTGGCCTGAGACCAGAACACACTATAGAGGGATATGCTTTGTTCAGATTTCATGTCTGAGGTTTACAACCGCTATAAAATTTGAACTCCTGGCTGGGACAAGATGGGCAAGATGGATGGGGAGGTACGGGCAATGCAAGGGCATCTTTGTGCTCCAGTCCTGAGTTCACTTAATTTTGTATTTTCCAATAATTTACCCAGGCCATAAGTGAGCAGTAATTATGTCATCCAGGAACGGACACCCTCAAACCGTGTGCCCTACACCCCCTACAATATATAATACAATTATCCAACTATAAAGGCTCATTCACACTAGGGATTGGGGGGGGGGGGGGGGGGGGGGGGGGGGGGGCGGGGGTGTGCACGTCATGGCCGTGATGCGTTGCTTCATGGACGCAGCAGGAACGATAAGCCCCCCTGTTGCTTTCAGTGGGCTCATCACCCAATCGTGACCCATTAAAGTGAGTAGGGCTGCTCTGCAAGCGTCCCACAACAGCGTGCAGTGCCTCGAATGTGGCACACCTGTGCGGGGATCAAGGGGTTAAAGCAGGTGGTGCGGAGGTTACTCGCCTCCTCACTGCCTGTGAAGACCCCCATCCACACTTGTGACTTGTCATGCGACTTTGGACTTTTTCCAATCTCCCCGGCCACTTTATTATTAGGTACACCTTGCTAGTACCAGGTTGGACCCCCTTTTGCCTTCATTCTTGGTGGCATAGATTCAACACGGTATTGGAAATATTCCTCAGAGATTTCGGTCCATAGTGACATGATAGCATCACGCAGTTGTTGCAGATTTGTCGGCTGCACATCCATGATGCAAATTTCCCGTTCCACCACATGCCAAAGGTGCTCTATTGGATGAGATGTGGTGAGTGTGGAGGACATTGGAGTACAGGGACCTCATTGTCCAGTGGTGAGATGATTGGAGCTTTGTGACATGGTGCATTATCCTGCTGGAAGGAGCCATCAGAAGATGGGGACACTGTAGTCATAATGGGATGGACATGGTCAGCAACAAGACTCAGGAAGGCCATGGGGTTTAAACGATGATCAATTGGTACTAAGGGGCCCAAAGTGTGCCAAGATAATATCCCCCCCACCATTACACCCCCACCACCAGCCTGAACCGGTGATACAAGGCGGGATGGATCCATGCTTTCATATTGTTTACACCAAATTCTGACCCCACCATTTGAATGTAGCAGCTAAATTCGAGACTCATCAGACCGGGCAACGTTTTTCCAATCTTCTATTGTCCAATTTTGGTGATCTGTGCGAATTGTAGCCTCAGCCTCGAGTGGCACCCGGTGTGGTCCTCTGCTGCTGTAGCCCATCTACTTCAAGGTTTGATGTGTTGTGCGTTCAGAGATGGTATTCTGCACACCTTGGATGTAAGAAGGGGTTATTTGAGTTACTGTTACCATCATCTCAAACCAGTCTGCCCATTCTCCTCTGACATCAAACAAGGCATTTTCCTCCACACAACTGCTGCTCACTGGATATTTTCTCTTTTCCCCACCATTCTCTGTAGACCCTGAGAGATGGCTGTGCATGAAGATCCCAGTAGATCAGCAGTTTTCAAAATACTCAGACCAGCCCGTCTGGCACCAACAACCATGCCACGTTCAAAGTCACTTAAATCGACTTTATTCCCCATTCTGATGCTCAGTTTGAATTTCAGCAAGTCGTCTTCGCCACCTCCAGATGCCTAAATGCATTGAGTTGCTGCCATGTGACTGGCCGATTAGCAATTTGTGTTACCAAGCAATTGAAAAGGTGTACCTAATAAAGTGGCCGGTGAGTGTGCAACTTCAAAAAGTAGTTCAATCGCCACTTTGGTCCGACTTTCATGCAACGTGGGGGCCATAGAACTTCAATGTTAACCCTCAAAAGTTGCTTAAAAGTCGTACCAAAAGGTTTTACCTGCAACAGGGAGTCTGACTTTGCAGAGGGACAAGTCGTACCCACCAACGTTGCAATCCAATGGAGCCTAAATGCTTTGTAAATATTGGTGCAGACTGGTGAGGTAGTTAGTGTATTTTATTATGGTGTGGATTGGGGCGGTAGGAAGTGTATTTTATTATAGTGTGGATTGGGGCGGTAGGAAGTGTATTTTATTATGGTGTGGATTGGGGCGGTAGGAAGTGTATTTTATTATAGTGTGGATTGGGGCGGTAGGAAGTGTATTTTATTATGGTGTGGATTGGGGCTGTAGGAAGTGTATTTTATTATGGTGTGGATTGGGGCTGTAGGAAGTGTATTTTATTATGGTGTGGATTGGGGCGGTAGGAAGTGTATTTTATTATGGTGTGGATTGGGGCTGTAGGAAGTGTATTTTATTATGGTGTGGATTGGGACGGTAGGAAGTGTATTTTATTATGGTGCAGATTGGGACGGTAGGAAGTGTATTTTATTATGGTGTGGATTGGGGCGATAGGAAGTGTATTTTATTATGGTGCAGATTGGGACGGTAGGAAGTGTATTTTATTATGGTGCGGATTGGGGCGGTAGGAAGTGTATTTTATTTTGGTGTGGATTGGGGCGGTAGGAAGTGTATTTTATTTTGGTGTGGATTGGGGCGGTAGGAAGTGTGTGATTCATTGTAACATTCCTGTGACCGTTCTTTCCACCCTTGACACACATTCTGTCCAAGACGACTTCCTCCTGCTAATCAGAGCAGCACTCGTGAGACGTGAAATGCGATCCTGCAGCCATGGGACACAGGCAGCCAAACACACCGCCAGAGTCACCCGAAGCACCACGTCACAGCGGTGAAGTATTAATTATTTACACGAGGCACGGAGCCACAGCAAACATACTCGGCGCTGTGCGAGTGTTACAAGCCAGAGATAAGAGCGTGCCAATACTAGGCAGCAGGTGAACCAGGAAACCAGGGTGTTACTATGGAGTTTCCACCTAACACACACCTGGGGTTGGGATTCTTGCAGCGACAGAGACGGTCAGATCCACCTCACTGCTTACCTCAATCGCTTCAATACCGGGCGCTTTCACCCCCATCCTGCCCAGGCCAATTTTCAGCGCTGTCACACTTCGAATAACAATTGCGCAGTCATGCAACTCTGTACCCAAACTAAGTTTTTATCATTTTTTTTTTCACACAAATAATTGCTAAATTATTTTGCTAAATAATTGCTGAAAAAAAAAAAAAAAAAAAAAAAAAAAAAAAAAAGAAGAAGACAGACAGAATTACAAAAAAAACCCCACAAACTATTTATGATAGACCACGCATGGAATGTCGTTCTGTTAGAGCTGACACCAAATTTGAATGTATGAACACAAGAATTTCCTGAATGGCCGCTGACACGCAGCCTCGCCCCACGCAAACACACACGCCCGCCCACGGTCACCCAGCAACAGTCACTGTTGTCACAACCTCGGTTGTAAGGTTGCCTAGCAGCGAGGTTTTTTAAGAGTCAGATCTTACAAGAGATGCATGTGACATAAACCGAGCTGTGCACTGAAACACGTAGCCGTGTTCCTCAAATACTCGGTGGATCAGTGTCACCGCTTGCCGAAAAAAAAAAAAAAAAAAAATCACTGTACAGTAGTAGATGTCAAAGCCAAGGGCTACCATGAAATGATTTAAAGTCACTGGAAGAGAGATTTTTTTTACTTTTCTAGTTTCACCTTTTCCATCCCCTGCAGCCTCCTCCACTTCTGATGGCTACATGGCATTTCCCAGGACAGGTGTCCCAATAGTGCCAGTGTTTACCAGATAAAGAGAACATGAGGGCGGAACTTAAGTGTAGTATGTTACATATTTATTATGGTGAAAGACCATTGGCAACTCACATTAAAAACAGTTAAAAGCTGGCTCATCAACAAAAGTAGGACCTCTGGTGGGCAACCTCGACACAGCAGGGTACCTTAATCCAGGGCAGACACACTGTGTAAGTCGGTGGAATCAACCTTTAGGGCCAAGAAAACACACCAGGGAGCGCCAGACTAAGTGCAGTAATGAGTAGGACTGGTAGGTGAATATTTAACAGAATGCAGAGAGAAACCAGCTGTCAAAATTGAGTGTTGATGTTGGGGGTGGGCGGGACCCAACAGCTTATCAAACACCAGCCAATGGGATCTGGGCGGGTCGCTAAGTGTATGTGACCCCGCCCCCTTTCTTAATTCTTAAGCAGCCCAATCATTGGCTGGTATTTGATAGCTGCTGGGTCCCAATAGGAATGGTGCAGAGCTAAAAATATTAATGTAAAAATGTCCCAATAAGAACCAAAATAAATATGGTCAAACAAAAGTCCTCTCCGTCAGGAAGAGATAATACTCTAATCAGCGAGATCCATATTGAAAGGAGACACAGAAGAGAGATGAAAACATCGTCACCAACACCCAAACAAACTGACCCTTACCATCAGTGTATGGGTTATACACGTGTGTAGAAAAAAGGCAGTCTTCATAGAATAAACAAACGATCTTCTAATGGAGTAGCACCAACATATTCCCCTCTGAACTAAATGGAAGGCTTTAGATCTCCTTTTGGTAGCTGGATATTAAACCAAGTATACTCCAGTATGCATATGCACCTCAAGATCGTGGTACGTAGGGAATAAAAAGAAAATGCTCATTGCGCAATCTCCATAAACAAGGACGATTGAAAAGATAAAAACCACTCACATTTAGTAAGAAGGTATACAGCAGTGTGAAGCGTCCAGCGCTTCTAACCACAAAGATGGCCGCCGTGTCACCGTCCCATCGCGTCCTGCGTCGCCAGTCTCTATCATCGCCCAACATTTCGTCATCAACATGCGTCTTCAGGTCCTGCCCACCCCCCCACATCACCACTGAATTTTGACAGCTGGTCTCTCTGCATTTAGTTACATATGTAAGTTTCACACACAGTTACATCAGCACAGTGTGAAACCTGCCAGTGGCATCTGTACTGAGGACATCAAGTGTGTGGTAGAGTGACAGGAGCAAGCAGGGGGGAGTGGAATGGGAAAGTTTATGAGATGAAGGGAAAAACAAAAAAAAATAAAAAAGTAGTAAAAGAAATCAGCCTAAAATATCGGGCGTAAAAATTGGCACCATATATCAGCCATCGGCCGCCCCGATTTCTAAATATCGGCATGAGGAAAACCCCATATTGGTCGACCTCTAGTCATGATACAGCATCTCAATTGGATTTCGGTCCAGGCTTTGACTAGGCCACTCCAAAACCTAAATTTTGCTTTGTTTGAACCATTTGGAGGTGGACTTGCTGTTGTGTTTCAGATCATTGTCCTGCTGCATAACTCAAGTGCACTTGAGCTTGAGGTCCCAAACTGATGGCCGGACATTCTCCTTTAGGATTTTCTGGTAGAGCTCAGAATTCATGGTTCCATCAATTATGGCAAGTCCTCCAGGTCCTGAAGCTGCAAAGCAGCCCCAGACCACCACGCTACCACCACCATGTCTGACTGTTGGTAGGATGTTCTTGTTATGAAACGCTGTATTAGTTTTATGCCAGATGTAACGGGACGCACACCTTCCAAAAAGTTACATTTTTGTCTCATCAGTCCACAGAATATTTGCCTAAAAGTCTTGGGGATAATCAAGATGTTTTTGGTAAATGTGAGATGAGTCTTTGTGTTCTTTTTGGTCAGCAGTGGCTTTGGCCTTGGAACTCTCCAATGGACGCCGTTTTTGCCCAGTCTCTTTTCTTATTGTTGAATCATGAACACTGATCTTACCTGAGGCAAGTGAGGCCTGCAGTTCTTTAGATGTTGTTCTGGGTTCTTTTATGACCTCCTGGACGAGTCGTCGTCATGCTCTTGGAGTAATTTTTGCAGGCCGGCCACTCCTTGAAAGTTTCCCCACTGTCCCAAGTTATTTCCTTTTGTGGATAATGGCTCTCCCCATGGTTCACTGGAGTTCCTAAGCCTTAGAAATGGCTTTGTAAGCCTTCCTAGACCAATACATGTACATTACTTTGTTTCTAATCTGTTCTTGATTTTTTTATAAGATTGTGACATGACGTGTGGCTTTTTGTGATCTGTTAGCGTGCTTCACTTTGTCAGACAGCTTCTATTTAAGTGATTTCTTGATTCAACAGGTCTGGCAGTAATCAGGCCTGGGTGTGGCAAGTGAAATTTAACTCAGCTTTCCAAACAACTGTGGTTAATCACAGTTCATTCATAATTCAGCATGGGAGGGGGCAATTACTTTTTCACATTGGGCCAGGTAGGTTTGAACAGATTTTTACCATTAATAAATGAAATAATAAATCTGCATCTTGGATTTACTCGGGTTATCCTTGTGCAATATTAAAATTTGTTTGATGATCTGAATTAGGAAAGGGGGCAAATACTTTTTCACAGCACTGTATACTCTCAGTGAGCGGTTGTCTCGTGTGTATGGGGTGGGGAACTTTCTCCAAATACTTGCAGCCTGAACAGTCCAGACATAAGCCCGGGTGCCAGGATAGGTCGAGAAAGCATAAAGAGCATAAAGATGGCGGAGGGCTTCCTGGAAAGCAGAGCAGACCAAGTGTGATGTAACTGGCACGTCAGGGGGACCAAGCTACGCGTTTCAAATATTTCAGGCCGGGTGCCAGCTCAGGTGGAGGAAGCAGGGAGGTGGCAGAGGGCTCCATGGAAGTCAGAGCAGACCAGATGTGAAAGCACGTCAGGGGGCAATAGCAACGGGCTTCAATGCTGCACAAGCCTCTTTCTCCAGCTGAACTCCAAATGCATAACAACAGCATATTTATGAAGTGGTGGGACAAAAGGGCACCTATTAGGCTGTCATTATATATAAGATGTTCAGCTTGAGAAAGAGGGTTGGGTGGAATCGAAACGCGCAACTGCACCCCCTGATGTACCGATGAGGTCACATCCAGTCCGTTCTACTATTCCATGGAGCCCTTCGCCATCTTCCTGCTTCCTCCACCCGAGCTGGCACCCGGCCTGACATCTGGCCTGTTCAGGCTGCCAGTTTTTGGACAAAAGTTCCCCACCCCATACACACGAGCCAACCGCTCACTGAGAGTATATACTAAGCGCCATTATTCTTCTGTATATGTGAGTTGCTTATTTACATTCACCTAACAGTCCTACTCATTACTGCACTTAGTTTGAAGCCCCTGGTGCGTTTTCTCGGCCCTAAAGGTTGATTCCATCAACCTTACCCAGTGTGCCTGGATAAAGGTACGCTGCTGTGTTGAGGTTGTCCACCAGAAGTCCATAATGGGCACAGGTGTACAGACCCAGGAGCTCAGTACAGGGATGGTGGGAACCCCTCATAATGGGCACACAAGGCATACAGACACGGGAACTCAGTAAAGGGATGGTGGGAATCCAGGAGCTCAGTACAGGGATGGGCACAGTCCCATTGACTCAGTAAGGAACACCCCCCCCCCATATACACTAGATTACCAAATGTATTGGGACACCTGCCTGCACATGAACTTGAATGGCATCCCAGTCTTAGTCCGTAGGATTCATTATTGAGTTGGCCCACCCTTTGCAGCTATAACAGCTTCAACTCTTCTAGGAAGGCTGTCCACAAGGTTTAGGAGTGTGTCTATGGGAATGTTTGACCATTCTTCCAGAAGTGCATTTGTCTGGTCAGACACTGATGTTGGACCAGAAGGCCTGGCTCGCAGTCTTCCTTCTAATTCATCCCAAAGGTGTTCTATTGGGTTGAGGTCAGGACTCTGTGCAGGCCAGTCAAGTTCCTCCACCCCAAACTCACTCATACATGTCTTTATGGACCTTGCTTTGTGTACTGGTCCAAATCATTTGGTGGAGGGGGGATTATGGTGTGGGGTTGTTTTTCAGGGGTTGGGTTTGGCCCCTTAGTTCCAGTGAAGGGAACTCTTAAGGCGTCAGCATACTAAGACATTTTGAAATATTTCATGCTCCCAACTTTGTGGGAACAGTTTAGGGATGGCCCCTTCCTGTTCCAACATGACTGAGCACCAGTGTACAAAGCAAGGTCCATAAAAGACATGGACGAGAGAGTTTTGGGGTGAAGGAACTTTACTGGCCTGCACAGAGTCCTTACCTCAACCCGACAGAACACTTTTGGGATGATTTGAGCTGAGACTGCGAGCCAGGCCTTCTTGTCCAACATCACTGCCTGACCTTGCAAATGTGCTTCTGGAGGAATGCTCAAATATTCCCATAGACACACTCCTAAACCTTGTGGACAACCTTCCCAGAAGAGTTGAAGCTGTTATAGCTGCAAAGGGTGGGCCAACTCAATATTGAACTCTACGGAATAAGACTGGGATGTCATTAAAGTTTATGTGAGTGTAAAGGCAGGCGTCTCAATACTTTTGGTAATATAGTGTATGTGGGGGCAGCCATACTACTTATTCATAAAACATTCAGAAACAGGACCGAGTCGTCACATTGGCAGGTCAGCCAGATTAGGCCCCTTTCACACTTGTGCAACCTAAAAGTCGCAAGACTTCGACAGGCAATGCCTGTATAATCTTGAAGTTTATGGACCTCAAGCCGCATCAAAGTCAAATCAAAGTAGTGCAGGGACCTCCTTGAAGTCGCACAGATATAAATGGTACCCATTGGAAATCATGGGGTACGACTTGTCAAGCGACTTTGCAGTCCCAAGTCGCACAAGTGTGAAAGGGACCTTACACTTTGTCCTCAACAGAACCCTGCTGTCAGTGTGATGGCCGTCTTCTGCACTGTATTGGAACTCCTGATAAGGACAGCCTTCATACTGACAGTGGGGCCCCCTTTGGAGGGCCGATCTCCTGGTGTAAACAGTCAGGCCAATCTGTCAGATCGATCCTACGGGGCTCAGGACAGATCCAGGGAGAGGAGGTAAGGAGACTCTCCTACCCCAGCTATGCCCTCACCACCGCAGTGCCTGAGGCAGGCGCCTCTCCTCCTGCCTCCGGGTCAGCCTGGCTCTGCGGGCATCCCACACCGAGCTGGAACAATCATCACATACAAGCAGAAGCTCCCACTTACCGATGCTGAGCACAATGCTGGCCGTGTGTTCGAAGCTGAAATAGCGGATTATGTTGCAGAAGTTAAAGGACATCAAAAGGAAGCAAAGCATGACGGAGATCCATTCTTGTAACCGCTTCCCTGCAAGAGAGAAGAACAAATAACGGGTCAAAACGACACAAACTCTGAAGCTTATCAATAGGATCATCACAGGGACAAAATAAAAGATAAAAAAGTGTGGCAGGATAAACTGACACAGCACAATATCTGTGAGATCTTTAGGTCAACCAAATCTAACAAAAACAATCTGAAAAGAAAGAATATGGTGCAGTAATCCAGTGTGAGGCTTCCTGTAATAAAGACCGCTCACTGCTGCTCTCTCTCCTTGTGCAGGGTGACTGGTCTTGTCTCCGCCCCCTCCTGCAGTTTTCCACAAGCAGCCTGTAGAAGGTGGGGCCTGCTGGGCCCCTCCCACAGCTCTGCTCTCTCTCCTTTTTCAGGAGGACTGGTCTCGTCTCCGCCCCCTTCCTGTACTTTTCTGCAGGCAGCCTGTAGTGGGCGGAGCCTGCTGGGCCCCTCCCACAGCTCTGCTCTCTCTCCTTGTGCAAGGGGACTGGTCTCGTCTCCACCCCCCTCCTGTAGTTTTCTGCAGGCAGCCTGTAGTGGGTGAAGCCTGCTGGGCTAGTTAATATCTGGGGTTGCAAAAACATTTGTTGTACACAAAAGTAGATTTATATCCTCTGTAATTAGGAAGGAATATATTTAAAGTGGTTCTAAATGCACACAGTTTTTTTTTTAACCTTCTTTGCATTAAGGTAAAAAATCTGAGAGCAGCAGCCCCTCAGCCCACCTTATACTTGCCTGAGAGCATTGTCTCTCTTGGCTTTCTCCCTCCTCATAGGCTCAGAGACAGAAGGGGGAGCCATTGGCTCCCGCTGCAGTCAATCGCATCCAATGAGGAGGAAGCGGGGGCAGGCAGAGCAGTGCTCAATGGACACACCGAGGCGGTTCGGGAGTGAGCCTGCACGAGTGCCCCATAGCAAGCCGCTTGCTATGGGGCACTCAGTGCAGGGGAGGAGCCAGGAGCGCTGGAAGGGGACCCCCCAGAAGAGGAGGACTGGGGCAGCTCTGTACAAAACCATTACATAGAACAGAAGGTATGACAACATTTGAGGGTTTACAATCACTCTAAAGTAATAAAGTATAACTACAGGCCATACTTTTTTTTAGTTTTGGATTGAGTGGAGGGATTAGAACCCCTGTCAGTTTTTTTTTTATTATTGTTGTGCTTGTTCTGTTTATCATTATCACTGAAAATTAAATAAAATACAGCATTTTGGGCTGTCACCATAACAGGAATAGAGGGGTAATCTTCCAATGAGGCCATTAGTTCTGATGGCTACTAGGGATTTCCTCACTCTGGAGGCATTTCCTCTCACTTCCTGTTGTGGCCATGGGGCAGGAAGTGAGGGGAAAACTCCCCAAGGAGACACACATGGCAACCAAAAAAACCTGACCGGGGTTATAATCTTCTCCTAAGCTGGATACAGGAGGTCCCCGAGTTATGAACCACCGACTTGCGAACGACTCCTACTTACGAACGGGAGGCAGCGTCGGCGGGCACATCGGAAAACGACGTAGGAAAACATTGGAAAACAACGTCTCCGTCGTTCTGTGCATGCGCTTCCGACTTACGAACAAATCCGACTTAAGAACCAACAGGCAGTCCCTAACCCGTTCTTAACTCGGGGACTGCCTGTACACATTATACAATTTTTGTTGTTCAATTTTCCTTTTCTTGTCTGATTGCATACAAATTGAAAGCGTCTAGGTCTGACCTCATATTATATGGTTTTGGTAAATCTAAAAAGGAAAAAAAAAAAATCTAAAAAAGGAAAATTGTATAGTGTGTAGCCAGCTTTACTTTATGCAAAAGTAAAGAGGAAGTAAGCCACAGCTAAAAAACAAACAAAAAAAAAAAAAAACAAACAACACACACACTTTGCCAGAGGTGGGAGAAAATACCTGCATTAGACGGGTATCTGCTCCCCCCCTCCCCCCTGAAAGGGGTCAAATGTGACACCGGAGGGGGGGAGGGGAAGGAACGGGTTCAGTGAAAGTTCTATTTCTGGGTGGAACTCCGCTTTAAACTAACTAGTGAGCGGCTTTGCCTAACCTTCCAAAAGAAAAAAGGAAACTTTCGTTAAGGTTTTCTTGACACAGGGACATGGAATTTCCTTTAACAAAATTGATTAGACTTTATAAAATGTATAAAAAAAAAAAAGAAAAGGAGCAGAATGCTAATCCTGAGACTACACTGGATGTAGAACACAAGGATGTTCCTCGCTGCTGATGAATCTGGCGGACAGAACGCACATTCAGCGGCTGGGAGGAGAGAAGGCTGCACAGCGGCCCGGCCACACCTCGTCTCTGACCCTCACCATGTATACGTGGGGAGCATGACACAGACACAGACAATGAATGCCTGCAGCATCAGACCTATCAGTCTTACACAGGCCATGGTGGGGAGGGTTAGCGAGGACGGCAATGAACGCACCCAGCAGAATCATGTACTATAGGGGGAGGGGTGCAGGTACACGATGGGCTGTCATCGACTTTCAGGGAGGGAACACAGAACAGCAACACGTTCCACATGTCACTTCCACTGCGCAGGACTTCTCCTTCCAAACAATACACAATGAGCTTCATTCACCAACATTGTCCATGAGAATTGTCCGTTAATGAGCAACAAAAGAGGAGATTCACAGCTGTACCAGGGAATGACTTTATAGAGAATGAAGGTTTCAGGCCGATCGGCTGCTGTACAGCACTATATAAAATGTATAATATAGGTCAGAGCTACATAAATGTATACTGTGAGGGGACATTAGAGTGTAAGCTCCTCTGGTACAGAGACTGATGTGACTGGCTCAGTGTTCTCTGTACAGCACCGTGGTATATGTCAGAGCTATATAAATGTATAACAATAATAGTGCGTGAATGTGGGGGGACATTAGAGCGTAAATTTTTATTAAAAAAATCATACATACAGCTCATTAATAAAAACATATTTACACAAAAATAAAACTAAACAAAAACAAGCATGCTTACATCAGCAAGTAAAGAAAACAGTTTCCTGACAAAATAACATAAGACATTAGAGAGTAAGCTCCTCTGATACAGAGACTGATGTGACTGGCTCAGTGTCCTCTGTACAGCACTGCGGTATATGTCAGAGTTCTGGAAACGTATAATAATAATAGTGTGTGACTGGGTAGGAGACAGAGTGTAAGCTCCTCTGGTACTTCAGAAAAGTTAATTTCCTTTAGACTACCTCTGACTATCCCCAAAAAATATAGGAAAATGTAATTAGAGAGAGATATAGATATATCTATATATATATATATATATATATCTATATATATATATATATATATATATATATATATATCTATATATATATATATCTATATATATATATATAGATATATATATATATATATATATATATATATATATATATATATATATATATATATATATATATATATATATATATATCTATATATCTATCTATATATCTATATCTATATCTATATCTATATCTATATATATATATATATATATATATATATATATATATATCTCTATCTCACAACTTCATTTCCTGTCTAGAAGTTGAACTTATTTTAAAATTAAGCCACATTCGCACTTTCTTGGTTTTTCATAAATGCAGTCTGGAAAGGATCATCTCTGAACAGGAAGGAAGTACGTGTTACTCTTTAAATGTCACTGATCTGTTACATATCTTTCACATGTGGGCAAGAATACAGTGTGTATGTATGGGGGAGAATACGGTGTGTGTAAAAAAAAAAAAAAAAAAAAAAAAAAAAAAACGGACATTATTAATTTTTTTGTGTGTTTTTGAAGAATATAAATTAAAACATACAGGGTATAAAAGTATTATTCTAATACAGGACTTATATAGCGCCAACAGTTTGCACAGCGCTTTACAATATAAAAGGGAGACAATACAGTTACAATACAAGAGGGTTAAGAGGGCCCAGATTATAAAAGCTTACAATCTAATAGGGTGGGGCAAGTGGTACAAAAAAAAAGATAAATAACTATAGGGGATGAGCCGGTGGGAGAATTAAAAGTTCAATTTTTAGTCGGAGGTGTTATAGGCTTCCCTGAAGAGAGGAGTTTTTAGGGATCGCCTAAAGGCAGCCAGAGTAGGAGTCAGTCAGACAGATTGGGGTAAGGAATTCCAGAGGATGGGAGAGGCTCTGGAGAAGTCCTGGAAGACAGGCATGGGAGAAGTAGATATTTCACAAGCACAACAAGGATCAAACGGTTTTTATTCAAGAAAGATCACATCACAAAATGGTGTAGTGCAACATTTCAGAGCCTCAGCATATACAGTATCTCACAAAAGTGAGTACACCCCTCACATTTTTGTAAATATTTTATTCTATCTGTTCATGTGACAACACTGAAGAAATGACACTGCTTGGCCAGTCCATCACCTTTACCCTCAGCTTCTTTAGCAAGGCAGTGGTCGTCCTGGAGGTGTGTTTGGGATCATTATGTTGGAATACTGCCCTGTGGCCCAGTCTTAGACGGGAGGGGCTCATGCTCTGCTTCAGTATGTCACAGTACATGTTGGCATTCATGGTTCCCTCAATGATCTGTAGCTCCCCAGTGCCGGCAGCACTCATGCAGCCCCAGACCATGACACTCCCACCACCATGCTTGACTGTAGGCAAGACACACTTGTCTTTGTACTCCTCACCTGGTTGCCGCCACACATGCTTGACACCATCTGAACCAAATAAGTTTATCTTGGTCTCATCAGACCACAGGACATGGTTCCAGTAATCCATGTCCTTAGTCTGCTTGTCTTCAGTAAACTGCGGGCTTTCTTGTACATAATCTTTAGAAGAGGCTTCCTTCTGGGACGACAGCCATGCAGACAAATTTGATGCAGTGTGCAGCGTATGGTCTGAGCACTGACAGGCTGACCCCCCACCCCTTCAACCTCTGCAGCAATGCTGGCAGCACTCATACGTCTATTTCCCAAAGACAACCTCTGGATATGACGCTGAGCATGTGCACTCAACTTCTTTGGTCGACCATGTTCTGAGTGGAATCTGTCCTGTTAAACCATGGTGTGGTCTCGGCCACCATGCTGCAGCTCAGTTTCAGGGTCTTGACAATCTTCTTATAGCCTAGGCCATCTTTATGTAGAGCAACAATTCTTTTTTTCAGATCCTCAGAGAGTTCTTTGCCATGAGGTGCCATGTTGAACTTCCAGTGACCAGTATGAGAGAGTGAGAGCAATAACACCAAACTTAACACACCTGCTCCCCATTCACACCTGAGACCTTGTAACACTAACAGGTCACATGACACCGGGGAGGGAAAATGGCTAATTGGGCCCAATTTGGACATTTTCACTCAGGGGTGTACTCACTTTTGTTGCCAGCGGTTTAGACATTAATGGCTGTGTGTTGAGTTATTTTGAGAGAACAGCAAGTTTACACTGTTATACAAGCTGTACACTCACTACTTTACATTGTAGCAAAGTGTCATTTCTTCAGTGTTGTCACATGAAAAGATAGAAGAAAATATTTACAAAACGTGAGGGGTGTTTTTTTGTGAGATGCCGTGTGTGTGTGTGTGTGTGTGTGTGTGTGTGTGTGTGTGTGTGTGTGTGTGTGTGTGTGTGTGTGTGTATGTGTGTATACACACACACATAAACATATATACACACACACATTCATACATACATATACACACAGATATACACACATACACAATGTTTTTGGCAGGATTGACAATGTCATATGCTGCTGTGGGGTGGGAGGGCCGATTCACTCTCTGGTTCTGATTCGTGGATGTTTACCTTAAATACTTCTGCACAACAGTATGCACTTATCACATGCTTGATGAAGGGGTCCTGCATGGCTCTGAAACGTGGCACTACACCATTTTGTGATGTGATCTTGCTTGAATAAAAACCATTTGGAAAAAATTGATGATCCTTGGTGTGCTGGCGAATATCTACATATCGTACAGGTTCCAGTATCCAGCTGGCGGTCACTACAGCACCCAGTACCTTAAAAGGGGTTGTAAAGACAGAAGGTTTTTTTTTTTTATCTTAATGCATTTTATGCATTAAGATAAAAAGCTTTCTGTGGCAGCCTCCCCCAGCACCCCCCTAATATTTACCTGAAGTCCCTCTCTGTCCAGCCATGTCCAGGAGTGCCTCAGCCGTCCTAGAGTCTTCCTCTTGATTGGCTGAGATATACCAGCCGCACCATTGGCTGCCGCTGCTGTCATAGTCAGCTAGCCAAACAGGGGAGAGAGACTGAGGGGCCGGGTAGGGGCTCCGTGTCTGAATGGACACAGGGAGCGGTGACTCGGCTCAGGTGCCCCCATAGCAAGCTGCTTGTTGTGGGGGCACTGAACAGGAGGGAGGGGCCAGGAGAGCCATAGAGGGACCCAAGAAGAGGAGGATCGGGGCTACTCTGTGCAAATTCACTGCAACAGAGGTGGCAAGTATGACATGTTTGTTATTTTATAGGAAAAAAACAAGACTTTACAATCAAATCACTTTAAGAGCTCATTCTAGGAATGTGTGCAATGGGAATATGGACTATGGGCATGGGAGGACGAGACAAGGGAACTTGAGAGCAGGAGGACTTGGGAAGAGCGGAGAGGATGGTTTGGGTGATATTTGGAGAGGAGATTGGGGCAGAGTAGTGAATGGTTTTGTATGTTGTTTGTATTTTGAAATCAATTCACTGGGAGGGATTAGCAGAGAGAGGTGGCAGACACTGAGCGGTTGGTAAGGTAGATGGGTCTGGCAGCAGCATACGGGAGAGGTAGACCTACGAGAGAGAAGGGAATTGCAATTGTCAGGGCGAGAGATAACAAGGGAATGAATGAGTAGCTTGGTGGTTTCATTGGTTAAAAAAGGGGCAAATTTTAGAGATATTACAAAGTTGAAGTCTACCAGCGTTTGACAGCGATTGAATTTGGGGCCAGAAGGATGGAGCACCCTGGCATGAGGGGAGGAACTGATAGCTGTATTATTGATATTTCTGGAAAAGTCAAGGAGGACACAATAATGCCGTGTACACACGGGCGGACTTTTCGACCGGACTGGTCCGACGGACCTTTGAATGAACGGACTTGCCTACACACGATCACACCAAAGTCCGACAGATTCACACGTGATGACGTACGACCGGACTTAAAATAAGGAAGTTGATAGCCGGTGGCCAATAGCTGCCCTAGCGTCGGTTTCTGTCCGTCGGACTAGCATACAGACAAGCAGATTTTTCGACCGGACTGGAGTCGACAAATTTGAATCATGCTCCAAATCTAAAGTCCGTCAGATTTTTGACCGAAAAAGTCCGCTGCAGGTCCGATGGAACCCACACACGGTCGGATTGTCCGCCGGATTCGGTCCGTCAGACCAGTCCGGTCGAAAAGTCCGCCCGTGTGTACACAGCATTAGTAATGCGAAAGGAGACTGAAGGACCGAGGTGAGGATTAGAGAGATAGGATTTGCGTGTCATCGGCGAAGATCAACTGACAATTACTCATCAAATGTTACATTACAGAGAACTAATGATCCAGCCTAATGTAGGAGCATAATTGTAGAACAACCAATAAAATTAAGGAATAATGCTATTTGCAGAGACCTACTTCCCAGCTATAAACCAACCAGTTCAGCAACTTCCTCGAGTTGTATAACTTAGCTATACATAGCTATAGATACACCTCTAGGGCAGGTGACCGGGATAGGCCTACCAACGGCTGCAGCCTGGGTTCACCCACGACTTTGCCCGCACCGCCCAGATTTCTGAGAATTGAACGAAAAACAAAAAACCACACCTTTAACAACAACATTATATATATTGCACACCCTCTAGTCATAGACGCCTTGGCTAAATCTGTGGACGCCCCCTCACTTGAGTTTGGGTGTATCCAGTGAAGGGTAATGCTAATACTACAACACTTTGGACAATTGTGTTCCTCCAACCTTGTGATAATAGTTTGGTGAAGACCCTTTTCTGTTCCATCATGAAAGAAATGGTTTCAGCAGTTTGGCATGGAGGCACTCGAGTGTCCTGCACAGAGCCGTGACCTCAACCCTATTGAACATCTTCAGGATGAAATTGCGGGGAAAGAGGGGTGGGGGGATTGGAGCAGGGACTTTATATGAGGTAAAGACCAATTGGGTCATATATCTCCATCTCTATCTATTGGAAATTTGCAGGGAAAGGGGGGGAATTGGAGCAGGTGGGACTTTCAGAAGCATGCAGTCTGCGGGACACACAACTATCAATAGTGTAAATGCTTGTTTGAATACAATAGGACCATAATTAGCAAGATAAGAATAATAAATGATAGTGGTAATATAACCCATAGATTTCATCTATATACACATAACATGTATAAAATATGCAGTCTCAGGGACAACCAACTATCAATAGTAAAAATATAGATCTGTTTATTGATTACGATAGGACCATGATTAGCAAGGTAAAAACAATAATCGATAGTGGTAGATTAACCCATAAATTCCATCTATATACACATACATGTTGCTTGTTAAAGAGGAAGTAAACCCTGATGGCTTTTACTTCCTCTTTTGCTCGCTGCAAAGCCTGCAAATGAAAAGCATAATGGGCTAGCATGCATCGCAATACGTAATCCATTTAAGGAGTATTTCTTTTTTAGCGTAAAAGAGAAGGTATGAAATCAGTAATTTGGAGTGATGAGAGCGTTGTTCGTCATCATGAACCCCCAATAAGGCCAACTCGGGTAGCATTGGAAGGGACAGTTGCAGTCTAGGGATTATTTCTCTAAATACCTTCGTCCAGTAGGCCGAGATGATAGGACAGTCCCAGAACATATGAAAAAACGTTCCTATGTGTGCTTTACATCTAGGGCACTCAGGGTCCCTATCTGGAAAAATTCTGTGAAGTCTTTGAGGCGTATAGTATATTCTGTGCAAAAATTTTACCTGCACGAGTTTGTCCTTAGAGGAGATAACTAATTTGGGGCCATACTCCAAACAGTCCTCCCATCCCTCCCAGTCCAGAGAGGGTATGTCACTGTGCCACGTTTCCCATAATTTCTCTAGCTTGGGGGAGTCAGTGCCCAGAAGTGCACCATGTAAAGTGGTTAAGGGTTTAGTTAGGTCCCCTGGGACCAGAAGTTCCTCTATAGGGTCAGCCAAGAGGGTGGGCGGGCGAGGGAATTGAGCCCTGGTGGCATGTTTGAGATGTAGGTATCGGAATTCCATCCAGCTAGGCAAGTTATTTTTGGCCCTCAGGTCTGTAAATTGTAGTAGGCTACCCTGGGGCACAACATGGTCCAGTGTGGTGATGCCATGTCTGGCCCATAGCTGGGGATCTGGGATGGAACGGAAGTGTGGCAGGGAGGGATTACCCCATAAGGGTTGTGCCAGAGACCACTCATCCGGCCTCTTAAAGCGTCGCCAGGCAGCAGTCCACACTCGCCATGTTGCTCTAGTTGGTCCCGGTGTCTCGTATGCCCCCGGTCCCCTGTAGGCAAAGCTGTGGAGCCCAGCCAGTGAGCCCAAACAGTTCGCCTCCAGACAGACCGCCGCGTTAGATTTAGATCCCCGATACCAGCACTGGACTGTCTCCAGAACTGCCGCCCAATAGTAGACTTGAAAGTTGGGGAGGCCTAGTCCACCTAGGTGGGTGGGTAGGCAGCCAGAGCGTAGAGCGGGCCAATCTTGGGATAGCTCCACTCCAAATAAAGGATGCTATACATTTGTCTATTTCTTTAAAGAAGGCAACAGGGATCCACACCGGACAGTCCCTAAATAGGTAGTTAAATTTGGGTAACAATCAAACAATCATTTTAAGTAAATTAATGCGGCTCAGTAAATTGAAAGGCAGATTCGCCCATGCCAAGCATTTGGATTTTAGAGTCGACAGCACAGGCATCACATTTTTTCCAATGAAGTCTGAGTGGCTTTTAGTTACCAGGACCCCCAGATAGCGGAACTCCTCAACCTAACGCAGGGAGGGTGGAGGCCGCTCCACGGATGGCTCCCTCATCTAGGGGGAAAAATATTGATTTGGTCCAGTTGATCGTAATGCCCAAGTATCCTCCAAAACTATCAAAAATATGTAAAGCCGCAGCGGGGGGCCTGCCTCATTAAGGTACAATAATGCGTCGTCCACATACAGGGACAGCCGCTCTTCCAGCTTACCCAGTCGCAGGCCCAGCACATCTGGAGCACACCTGATCAAAATTGCCAGGGGCTCCAGGGCTAGGGCAAATAGACTGGGGGAGAGCGGGCAACCGTGCCTCGTACCACGAAAAAGAGTAAACGGCTCCGATAGCCAATTGTTTGGTGTAGGAGTTGGATGTCGTGTATAAAATTTAGGGCCAAAGCAACACAAAACCTCCCATAAATAAGTCTATTTGACTGAATCGAATGCCTTTTCTGCGTCTAACGAGGCGATAACCCTGGTACCCTGATTGTCGTGTGCTATAGATGTGTTTAGGAATAGCCCTCTGATGTTAAGGTCAGTCCCTTTACCAGGCATGACCCCTGTCTGATTGATATCAACCAGACCAGATTGAAGATCATTTCTAACTCTCTAAATTTGCCAGGTGTATTGGGAAAGAGACCCTGGATAGGGGTATCTCAATCCTTTGACATGAGTGTTTAAAAATAATAAGTAGGTCCAGATACGGCTTCAAGTAGCTTGACGCATTTCGTGGTTTGGCATTATCACTCATCAGGAGTAAGCACTTGAAAATGGTCTGAAATGAGATACATAATTGTCCAATAGTTGGTATTCAGCAGAGGAAATGATAAACATATTGGAATGGAACCAATCCCATAGTAGTACTTACAAACAGGTCTGCTGTGTATAGGAGGCATGGTGCAGCACTGGCTACTGGAGGCCCACCAGTAATGTCAGGCACGGGAACTGAGGGAGCGTGTATAAGAACCACAACCCACACCAAAACCCCACCCAAGGTGGACAAGCATCCATGGTCACAGAATCCATTCAGGGCTGGGGATATGTGTAAATAACACTGCTTGTTGAGGGCTGTGTAAACAATAACAATAATAGCAATTATATAAGCCTCCATAATAATGGAGTATCCCATATTAACAATAAAATGGAGAAATGTGATGTGCTAATAGATGTGACAGAACCCTCATAACAAAGGCATTAACGTAACTACTTATTATACTCACTTATTCTTAACTCCTTTGTTATGAGGGTTCTGTCACATCTAATAGCACATCACATTTCTCCATGTTTATTGTTAATATGGGATACTCCATTATTATGGAGACTTATACAATTGCCATTGTTGTTATTGTTTACACAGCCCTCAACAGACAGTGTTATTTACACATATCCCCAGCCCTGAATGGATTCTGTGACCGTGGATGCTTGTCCACCTTGGGTGGGGTTTTGGTGTGGGTCCCGGTCCTTATACACACTCTTCCTCAGTTCCCGTGCCTCACATTACCGTTGGGCCTCCGGTATCCAGTGCCGCACCATGCCTCCTATACACAGCAGACCTGTTTGTAAGTACTGCTATTAGATTGGTTCTATTCCAATATGTATATAATTTCCTCTGCTATATACCAACTATTGGACAATTACGTATCTCATTTCAGATAATTTTCACGTGCTTACTCCTGATGAGTGGTAATACCAAACCACGAAACGCGTCAAGCTACTTGAAGCCGTGTCTGGACCTACATATTTTTAAATGCTCATTTCAGATTTCACACCTATTTTGGGGTATAGGATTGAGATACCACTATCCAGGGTCATTTCTATTATTGTAATCCTATTGTATTCAAACAAGCATTTACACTATTGATAGTTGTGTGTCCCGCAGACTGCATGCTTTACATAAAGTCCCACCTGCTCCAATTCCCCCACTTTCCCCGCAATTTCCAATAGATAGGGATGGAGATATATGATCTAACTGGTCTTTACCTCATATAAAATCCCAAACAATTGTTTTCTTTTCCATCTTCACGATGAGTTGGAATGCAAATTACAAGCCAGGACTTGTGTACAAGGCCAGCTCCATAAAGACATACTGTGACCTGTATGGTGTAGAGATCCTTGAGTGGCCTACACCGAGCCCTGACCTCAACCCAACTAAACACCTTTGGAATGAACTGGAATGCCAAACGCAGACCAGGTTTTCTGTATACAAAGCGAGCTCCATAAAGACATGGTCAGACCAGTTGGGTGTGGAGGAACTCGAGTGTCCTGCACAATGAACAGAGCCCTGACCTAAAACCGTTGAGATGAACTGGAACATGGATTGGAGCCAGTCCTTCTCATCCATCATCATACCTGACCTCACAAATGATCGGACCATGATCTCAACCGTAATGAACATCTTTGGGATGAACTGGAATGCCAATTGCAAGCCAGGTGTTCTGTATACAAAGCCAGCGCCATGAAGACATGCTTTTTCCATTTTGGTGTGGGGAAACGCGAGCATCCCAATAAGATCCCTGACCTCAACCCCACTGAACACCATTGGGATGAACTGTAACACCAACCAATAAAATGCATGGGACCTGGCACACTAGCTTAACAACCATGGCGTTCCTCCATCCCTATAATAGTTTATAGAAAAGGAGAGAGAGAGGGACTTTTAGTGAGGCCCGCCATGTCAGAAGAGAGACGAAATCAATACGTGAATGAAATTACAATACATGATTTATTGTTGCAAACTAAAAATTAATACCAGATTCTTGAGAAAAACATTGTAACAAATAAAAAGGTAGTCAACATGACACACTAAAATATGCTGTTCTCTCTCCTCGCGCTGCTTGGCCAATCGAGCATGACGTTGACTGAGAATATATAGTCACCTGGGACAACTGGTGGTTCATCTGCTTGATTCAATCACATGGAAGCACACCCAGATCCGAGCCGGCTTACACTTACTATTCATAGATCCACACTGGGGATAACCCATTCCCCATTCACGTTTTACTGGGAGCTTTGTCATCACTTTTTGGTATGTTTTTATTTGGGTTTAACTTTATACTCACCTTCTCATGTAGTCCCCCTGCGGGAACACTTAGAGATATTTTCACATCTTCACTTACCAATTTATTTAATCACATATTCCGTACAGGACACTATGCACGTTATGTGCACACATACAGTGCCTTGCAAAATTATTCATCCCCCTTGGCATTTTTCGTGTTTTGTTGCCTCACAACCTGGAATTAACATGGATTGTTTGAGGATTTGCATCATTTAATTTACAGAACATGCCCACAACTTTGAAGATTTTTTTTTCTTTATAGTGAAGCAAACAACAAATAGGACAAAATAACAGAAAAAGTCAATGTGCATAAATATTCACCCCCTCTAAAGTCAATACTTTGTAGAGCCACCTTTTGCGGCTATCACAGCTCCAAGTCGCTTTGGATAAGTCTCTATGAGCTTGCCACATCTTACCACTTGGATTTTTGCCCATTCCTCCTTGCAAAACTGCTCCAGCTCCTTCAAGTTGGATGTTTTTGCGCTTGACCAGTAATCTTTAAGTCTGACCACAGATTTTCTATTGGATGGAAGTCTGGGCTTTGACTAGGCCATTCCAACACATTTCCATGTTTCCCCTTAAACCACTCAAGTGTTGCTTTAGCAGTGTGTTTGGGGTCATTGTCCTGCTGGAAGGTGAACCTCCGTCCTAGCCTCAAATCACACACAGAATGGTACAAGTTTTGCTCAAGAATATCCCTGTTTTTAGCACCATCCATCTTTCCCTCAACTCTGACCAGTTTCCCAGTCCTGACTGCTGAAAAACATCCCCACAGCATGCTGCCACCACCATGTTTCACAGTGGGGATGGTGTTCTTTGGGTGATGTGTTGGGTTTGCACCAGACATAGCGTTTTCTTTGATGGCCAAAAAGTTCAATTTTAGTCTCATCAGACCAGAGCACCTTCCTCCATACATTTTGGGAGTCTCCCACGTGCCTTTTCACAAACTCAAAACGTGCCATTTTGTTTTTTGCTGAAAGTAATGGCTTTCTTCTGGCCTCTCTGCCATAAAGCCCAAATATGGAGCGTACGGCTTATTGTCGTCCTATGTACAGATACTCCAGTCTCTGCTGTGGAACTCTGCAGCTCCTCCAGGGTTACCTTAGGTCTCTGTGCTGCCTCTCTGATTAATGTCCTCCTTGCCCGGTCTGTGAGTTTTGGTGTGCGGCCGTCTCTTGGCAGGTTTGCTGTTGTGCCATGTTCTTTCCATTTGGTTATGATAGATTTGATGGTGCTCATAGGGATCATCAAAGAATTGGATTTTTTTTTTTTTTTTATAACCTAACCCTGACTTGTACTTCCCAACAACATTGTCCCTTACTTGTTTGGAGAGTTCCTTGGTCTTCATGGCAGTGTTTGGTTAGTGGTGCCTCTTGCTTAGGTGTTGCATCCTCTGAGGCCTTTCAAAAAAAGGTGTGTATATGTAATGACAGATCATGTGACACTTAGATTGCACACAGGTGGACATCATTTCACTTTTATGTCACAATTATGTGACTTCTGAAGGTAATTGGTTGCACCAGAGCTTTTAATGGGCTTCATAACAAAGGGGGTGAATACATACGCACATGCCAATTATGAGTCTTATTTCTGAAAAATAGTTTTATGAATATTTTTTTAATTTTACTTCACCAACTTGGACTATTGTGTTCTGATCCATCACGTATAATTCAGATTAAAAAAAACATTGAACTAAAGGCTGTAATGTAACAAAATAGGTAAAAAGCCAAGCGGGGTGAATACTTTTGCAAGGCACTGTACCACACTGGATCATGTTATGACCACCCTGCCGTCCTCTGGGTGCTTTCCTCGGTCTTTGGGTGGTCACCCCGGGGAGATACTGTCCCCGGTATCCCCACTCTCCTATGCAGACATTGGGCCCAGCTTTGAGGCCGTGCAGCAAGTTATTACATTTATTCATTTGTTCCCATTTTGTTGGAAGGCATATCCTTTTACTCTTCCTTCCTTAGAGGGCATCTCTAACAACCGATATTCATTTCCCTTTCTAGTATATTACATCATTACACTCCTGATGAATGGCTGAGATGCCAAGAAACGCGTTGAGTGCCACTAGGGGTCAAGAGATACCTGGTTTCATTATATATTTTTTTATCTTTCCGTGTATAATTATATCTAGTCATCAATTGTATTGCATTCTATAAGCAGCATATTTTAGTGTAAGTCATGCAACTACCTATTTGATACAATGTCTTCCTTAAGAATCTGGTATGAAACATTAGTTTGCAACAATAAATCATGTATTGTAATTTAATTCATGTATTGATTTTGTCTCTATTCTGACATGGCGGGCCTCACTTAAAGTCACACAATCTCTCCTTTTCTGCAACACCAACCGTGAGCCAGGTCTACTATATACAAAACCATCTCTATAAAGACATGGTCTGACCAGTTGGGTGTGGAGGAACTTGAGTGTCCTGCACAGTGCCCTGATCTCTAACCTACTGAACACCTTTGGGATGGACTGGAACACCATCTGTGGTCCAGATCTTCTCATCCAACATCAGTACCTGACCTCACAAATTTCGACAGATACTTCAAAATCTTGTGCAGAGTCTTCCAATATAGCCACAAAGGGGGTCAATTCCATATTAACAGACTTTGGGGGGGGTGGGGGGGTGGCGGGGTTGGGAGGGTGAACAATGCCATATTAATAGCCACGGGGGAGGGCAAGTCAACGCCACATTAATGGCCAGGGTTGCAGGATGGGATGTCCAACAAGTTTATTAAATACGCAATGGTCATGTGTCTACTAAATTACTGTACTTCCATAATTTCAATTAGGAGAGTAAAAAAAGAACATTTATAAAAAAAGTCAAAAGCCACAAAAACAAAACAAACCCCAAACAAAAAAAAAAAAGAGAAGCTGGGCAGCTGATGACAACCAAATTCCACAAGCACTCATTAGCACGGACAGATGTTATCGATGACGGATACTGTCGCATCTCCTGGCCATCAAAGCTGCCGCACTTAGCACACGCGGTAAGCTCTTCCTTCCCAGATTGGCGCCCACTTGCACAGAGGTTTTCCAACAAAAACAGGATCTGAATGATTCATTTATGAGCAAACTGCTCGTTAATGTCCGAGCGCGCACAGCTTAACCTCTTGTATGCCAGCATGAAGTATACATGTCTGCTTCATTAAATTATGCATAGCTATTAGCATGCTCAGTCCTTTACTACATCCCCACTGGGAAGAACAGTAAAAAAGGAGGAGGAAAATATACCATTACGGAGGATGAAAAAAGTGACCTGGGCAGATATCGATGTTTATTAGGAACCTTCGTACCGGCTGGATAGGAAGGAGGATTGTAAGGTGATATGAGATGAGGTGCCTAAGGCCTCCTTCACACCGGAGAGTTTTGAAGCTCCAAGATGCTCAACATCTGATATCCTACGGTTTTCAGTTGTGTCTGATCACACCTGTGTGGATCAAGACTCCATGGGACCTGTGCTCACCCGGTGGGTTTGACTGTACAGAATGCCCAATAGAATTATTACTGTAGATTTCAATTTATCGTTTTTTTTTTTGTTGTTGTTTTTTTTTTTTAACTTTTGCATATTTTATTTTGTTTAGTAGTATCCTTTACATGTACCCCCTGATGAAGCCAGGACGGCGAAACATGTAGAAGATATGTACAGGAATCTGTTTTTTTATCTGCCACACATGTATTACACTGCCAAACCAATGTACCATTTTAACAATTTAAAGGGGTTGTAAAGGTAAGATTTTTTTTTTTTTTTTAAATAACAAACATGTTATACTTACCTTCACTGTGCAGCTCGTTCTGCACAGAGTGGCCCCGAACCTGGTCTTCTGGGGTCCCTCGGCGGCTGTTTCAGCTCCTCCCCGCAAGCATTAACCACCTTAATGCGAGCTCCCTCGCATGGTGGTGAGTGCTTGCGGGCGCGCTCCCGTGATACAGCCGGCGGCTATAGCCGCTCGCTGTATCACTCGGCCCCGCCCCCCGGCGCGCCGCGTCATCGGATGTGATTGACAGCAGCGCGAGCCAATGGCTGCGCTGCTTTCAATCCATCCACTGCAGCCAATCAGCGACCAGGCTGAGCTGCAATGAAGATGACGAGAACGAGCAGCGAAGATTCGAGGCGTCAGGTAAGTAAAACGGGGGGGCTGGGGGCGACGGTATTGTCAAAAGTTTTTTCACCTTAATGTATAGAATGCATTAAGGTGAAAAAATTTTTACCTTTACAACCCCTTTAACAATTCGCGTAAATAAAAAACTTGCTATTGTAAAAGTAGCATGCGTATCAACAGTTTTGCACCTACAAAATCCCATCCTTAAACCTTTCTACCAATATTTAGTTTAGTTTGAAGCTTAAAAAAAGAACAAGGGGCCTGTGCCCTTGTCTCTCCCTTCCGCGCTTGTTACTATTGTACTTTCTGCGTCCCTCCCTCACCAAACCCCTCCCTTCCCGTTGCTCCCTCTTTATGTATTTTCCCATTTAGTTTGGAAACTTCTCATTTGCAATTTTTTTTTAAAAACAAGACAGAAAAATTTCTTGTAATAAAAACCAAATATATAGTGCTCATCGGACTGACTGTTTAGCTACATCAGGGGTAGGCAACCTCAGCCCTCCAGCTGTTTTGAAACACTACAAGTCCCATGAGACATTGCAAGACCCTGACAAATCACAGGCATGATGGGATTTGTAGTTTCACAACAGCTGGAGTGCCGAGGTTGCCCACCCCTGATCTACATCAAAAAGGTAATACTCATGTTTGGCGATTCCAATGTGGTAAGAAGGTCTTAATATGTTGATGCGTTTCGCCAAAATTAGCTTCATCAGGAGGCATGAAACCAACAGTTTCTTTGCGTTTATTATGTACCTAAACCTGTTTTTTAGTCCTTGCTCCCTTACTGGGTAATACTGGCCACCGGGGGATCTCTCTTGACCCTGATATTTCTTTCTCACTTTATATTCAACAAGGTTGACTTACTAAGTTAGGGCTCTTCTGTATAGGTTGGAAATTTGGAGATGGCTACCACTGCGTCCTCTCAGTTTTGTTTAGAATTGTATTTTGTATGCTTCTATTTGTTAAGCTGTCTTTGTAGTTCTAATGATGTTCATGCTATCAGCCTACTTAAGTATTTGTATCATGCAATACCTCTGTCTTGGTTTGTATAATACAACATATATTTCAATAAAGAAGAATATTTCAATAAAGAATTCCACAAAAAAAAAACAAAACTTTTTTGACCTTGAAAAGGGGCTTTTTTTGACCTTTAGGCCTCTCTCACATGGTCCGGATCCGGTTTTGCTCAGCAGGGGATCTGTCCCCCTGGCGGAGGACAGGTCTATGTCCACTCCACTTCTGCAGAGCAGAGACAGACACAGTCCGCTCTACTCTATGGACAATGAGATGCACGCAGACCGGCTTTCCATGTACACCAACTGCCCTCCGATGCAATCCGGCTAGACCGAAGGGAACAAATCCCCTTCCGTTGGTTTTTACTGGAAACAGATCGGAGGTAGCCGGGTGATGCGCACGTCCCCTACCCGGAAGTATCATGACGTCGCTTCCGGGTTACTAGGTCCGAGACCCGAACATAGCCGATCTTGCTCGGGCCTACCAGTGGGACGGGAGACCCGGGCGGAGCGGCGGAAGGTGGTGGGGTGTCCCCTTCCGCTGCTTGTAATAACAGCTGAGTGGCTGTTGAGCCGCACCGGTTATCACAAGAAAGCTGACCATCCGCTCTAAAGAACGGTAGCGGGGTGATGCCTGCAGCTACCACCCCGGTATAACCCCTTGAAGCAATAAATCGGTAAGTTTGTGACCGATATTAAAAAAAAAAAAAAAAAAAAAAAAAAAAAAGTGACTATTGGCTGCCACAAATCGGCCGCACCGATAATCGGTCGACCCCTATAAAAAACACACCAGACCCCAGTACAGCGAAAAAAGACCAGGAAAAAAGCATTTGGAATGCATCTGGAACAGATCTGGATTGCGTTTTTGTGGTGTGAACCAGCCCTAAAGCTATTTTTTTTTTTAATGAGTGCATAAAAAAAAAAATATATACACTATATTACCAAGAGTATTGGGACGCCTGCCTTTACATGAACTTTAATTGCATCCCAGTCTTAGTCTTAAATACTAAGTTGGCCCACCCTTTGCAGCTATAAGAGCTTCAACTCTTCTGGGAATTCTTTGCTGGGGGGGATTATGGTGTGGGGTTGTTTCTCAGGGGTTGGGCTTGGTCTTTTAGTTCCAGTGAAGGGAACACTTAAGGCGTCAGCATACCAAGACATTTTGGACAAATTTCAAGCTCCCAACTTTGTGGGAACAGTTTGGGGACGGCCCCATCCTGTTCCAACATGACTGCGCACCAGTGCACACACAAGGTCCCATAAAGACATGGATGAGTGAGTTTGGGGTGGAGGAACTTGACTGGCCTGCACAGAATCCTGACCTTAACCCGATAGAACACCTTTGGGATGAATTAAAGCGGAGACTGCAAATCAGGCCTTCTCGTCCAGTGCCTGACCACACAAATGTGCTTCTGGAAGAATGATCAAACATTCCCATAGACACACTCCTAAACCTTGTGGACAGCCTTCCCAGAAGAGTTGAAGCTGTTATAGCTGCAAGGGGTGGGCCAACTCAATATTGAAGCCTATGGACCAAGACTGGGATGCCATTAAAGTTTATGTGCATGTTAAGGCAGGTGTCCCAATACTTTTGGTTATATAGTGTGTGTATATAGGGTGATGTTCCTGTACTGCGCCTCTGGGGACTGTGCCCATTATGAGGGGATCCCACCATCCCTGTGAGCCAATAGCTGAGCTATTACGCCTGGGGGATGGGAAGGTTTGCCTGATCACAAGGCAGGCGCCCCAATACTTTTGGTTATATAGTGTATATACTGCAAAAACACCTCTGGCAGCGAAAGGGTTTAATGTATTTTCCCTTTCTCAAGGAAGGGGGGTGCATTTTCCACTTACTGTAAGGCTGGTCTCACGCGGGCGTTCTCTGTAATGCGCATCTGCCTGTTCTCTATGGGGCTGCTAGATGGAAACGGACCCGCCTGTCCGATTCCATCAGACTGTCATCGGATCCAATGTTTTTGGTGGCAGGATCGGATTGAATGCCGGCGGCTGACATCCGCACACTGCATAGAGAGCCATTTATGGTCCGGTACGGTCCGCCTGAAAAACTGACAGGCAGACCTGATCTGACAGCCCGTGTGAAACCAGCCTTAAAAAGGCACCCATGGTGGGTTTTACATGGGGGGGGGGGGGGGGGGAGATCATTCATCCCTATGGAAGGAAGGACTAGCTGGAAAGCATCGCAAGCACTCAAAATGCAGCAACAGGATAGAGGACCCTGTAATTCTGTTAGTGGTGACACAAAGGGAACACGAGGAGATTTATCGGGGGGGTCCATCAGTGAAGTCCGACGTGCAGTAATGCACAGCTAGCTGTCAGAGATGTGAAAGAAGAAGTCGGGTTAATGGCGAGGGAGTTCTCAGTTCTAAAATCACACCACAGCCCGATGATATGAGTAAACACGCACCGTGTGTGTATCACACAATCGTCATGTGTTCAACACGCACTCATTATCAAAGGTGACACAGTCATTTCTTCTGTCATTTAAGGACACCATGACTAGAGGCAGAGTACCTGCTAAATTACACAACACACAGACATCTATTGATTTACTCATCACACAAACATTTGCTGATAACTTTACCCAACATGCTATTAGTAAAGATTAGTAAACCTGCTCCTCGGCTACTGCATGTTTTCCAAACCTGGGGATGTGTGCGCAATACCTGCTCCCCCCTGCAGCACAACGTAGTTCCTCCCAACAGCTCATTTGTATGGGGAGGGGGGTAGGTAAACCACTGTGGGCAGCAGGGGGGGTGTTTAGCCATTCCACACCTACCTGAAGCAGCCAGCTAGCAGGTTTTCAATGTGCGTGCCACTGAAAAGTAGAGTCCATTCACCTCCCAAAATGAGCCTCAGGTGGTGGGGTCACTTTGAAGCGTACGTCCAGACAAAACTATTTTTTTTTTTTTTTTTTTTAAAGTTTTGGATAAATGAAATAAAAAAATCCATAGAGGGGTGGGTGCTGTGTCTGTCAATGAACTCAGAAACGGATTTTTAAGTAAAAAAAAAAAATCCTATTTTCTCATTCGTTCATTGACAGAGACACAGCCTTCTTTATTCAGAACGGTAGGGACGTCCCAAAGCAGTGCTGAGCATGAGGGGTGGGACAGCGAAAAATCCCAAGGCCAACACAAAAGCCAACCAGGTAACAGGAGCTTCACACAGGACAAGCTGGAACCCAACCTGAACGATACCACTTCAAGGAGAGATTAGACCCCCTTAACAGCAGCCTGCAAAAAGCTTGCGGCCAAATAAAAAAAAAAAAAAAAAAGGCACCCGCAGATGCCAACCCATCCACTTCGTAGCACTTGTGAAAAATAAGCCATGAACACCTGAAGACAGAAGGCCCTAGACACACTAGGCGCCCGAGAAGAATGCGCCGTAACAGGGAAAGCAGGGACCCGATTCCTGACAGAATAGCCCAGAGACATCATCTGGCTGATCCATCCAGAAGAAGGTCGCAGAAGAAGCAGACAGCCCCTTTCTTGGCCTGTCCGTGAGTACAGAGAGCCTGACCTCCAAAAGACTCAGTGGCTGGCAAATACAACCAAAACCCCCAAACCACATCCCGGGCAGATAAAGGTAAAATTCTTTGGAATGTGTTGCCAGGGGCACAAGAAAGGAAAAACAATGTCCTTGTTCAAATGGAAACCCAGGGACGGGAACTATAGAAAAGGGCTAAGCACCGCCTAAACCTGGGTAAGGTGAACGAGAGGATAACGCAACCCTATGAGCAGAGGTGAAAGCCAAGAGGCCACCCTCCAAGACAGAGTAAACAGTGGAATCTCCCGATATTTTGAGAGAGAGAGCAGGTCCTGGAGAACTGAAAACACCAAGTTCAGATCCCACGGCGGTAGAAAAAAAAATGCACCGGTGGAAACAGACGTCTAATCCCTTAAATAAAAAAAAAAAAAAAAAAAAAGGGTACGCACCAGGGAGCGCGAGCCCAGGGGATGCTGAAGACGACCACCCAGGCTGACACCTGGGCCTTGATGGTACTCGAGGCACATTCCTGCTAAACCCCCTGTAAATGGGGGTTGGAATTGGAGCTACCTAGAAAGAACAAGGATGAATGCCCATTGATTCACACCAGGATATATGTGCTCTCCACACCCGGAGGTTAAAATCTCCTAAAAGTTAGACTCCCTAGCCATCAACAGTGTCGGAACTGCCGTACCTGGCTCAACACAGCCAGGCCGTTAAAACCAGTGACTCTAAGGCAGGATGGAAGAACGGCCCTGGGACCATAGACCCTTCCTGAGAGGCAGTCGACAAGAAACGCCGGCGACCGGCATACCCAGTCAGCGTACCCAGACCGTCTGGACCCATCCGGGGATAATAGAATGACCAGAACCTCGGCAGCCATGATCCTGCGTAAAAGCCACAACAGAAGCTGAACAGAAGCAACCCATAAAACTACCAGAAACCTTGGTACTGTCCAGTTGAACCAGGACCTCATGAATATCCCAGCGGGAAAAAACAAGGCCTGGAGAAGGGCCCATCCGTGGTCCAACCCTCGCTAACTGAGGTATCCGCCTGTCAGCATTCCACTCCTGGAATGCATACACCGGAAAAGGGCCGGATGAAACGTTCTGCCCACTGGGAAATACTGGCAACAGCCAGGGCCGCCACAGCCTATTTGACCTGCCCTGGCGAAGGGCATAAGCCATCGTGGTTGCCTTGTCCGACTAGAACCGTACCGGGAGCCCCCGAAATCGATCCGTCCGTGATCCAGACTTAGCCTGATCGCTCAAAGTTCCAGGATATTACCTGGTAGTCCGGATTCCACCAGCGTACAATGACCCTGAGCAGAGCTCAGTCCCAGGACATCCTGCCCGGACCGACTGGCATTGGAGGTCACCCTGTTTAATACAAGGCGAGAAAGGATTTATCCCGCCGAAGAACCGGAGAGCGAGCCACCAGACCAGGGAACCCTGGTTTCATAACTCAGCCGAATCCAATTGTCCCGAGACCTTGGGCATTTGTCTCATGCCAGGATCTCCCCGAAGGAAGCTTGTATGGGACTGCGCAAATGGAATTGTTTCAAAAAGGTAGAAACTCTCAGACCCAACACCCACGCGCAGGTCCACAGAGGGCCTACCTGCCAGACAGAAAAAAAAAAAAAAATATGTAGCATGCGTTTGGAGTTTGTCCAAGAGAAGGAAACGTGCTGGCCAGAGCTGAAGCTCGGGCTTAGATAATCCAACATTCTGGAAGGGCCCAAGCAGACTTCAGATAGTATAGACGACTACTGAAATCAGTCAAGGTCTGAATAGAAATTACATTGCCCCTCGGGGTAGTGGCAGAAGAAGACTGTCCAGGCAGCCAGGACCACAAACCCCCATAGATGCAGCCACGCCCGATCCGGGGCCAACGTCTCGCGAATACCTGAGGAGTGGTGGCCAGACTATGCGCTGATCATGCGCCACACCCACAGCAAAACAGAGGAAGTGCTGGAGTCTGGCACATAATGGAATGCGTAAACACCATCCTGACCTTCTGTACCCACACAAGGCAGGTCAGGGCCTTAAACTGTTCCCGACATGGGAACCATAACAACCACACTCTGCAGCAACGGAGCTTACACATCCCCCCCTCCCCCCGCGGAGAACAGGGGGGCGCAGACCGGGGACCCTCACAAGGGGCACAGAGCGGGGCGCCGCACAGTGGCGCAGATCCAGGAGGGCGCAGAAGCCGCGGCCCAATAGGTACAAAAACGCAGCCCAGTAGGCCGCAAAAGCCGCGGGCTAAAAAAAAACCAAAAAAAAAAACCAGGGCAGTCTGCCAAGAATCACAACATTCTTTAGCAGTAGAACTTAAGCATAAACATTGTAACGTGTTTTCTTTAGATCAAAGGAATACACTTTGGTGTGTAAATGAGGGAAGTTTAACCACTTAAACACTAAACCCTTTTCTGACGCTTGTTGGTTTCACGTTAAAATCATTTTCTTTTGCTAGAAAATTACTTAGAACCCCCAAATATATATTTTAGCAGAGACCCTAGAGAATAAAATGGTGGTTGATGCAATATTTTATGTCACACATTGTATTTGTATTGTGTAATTTTTGGGGGAAAAAAATACACTTTAATGAATAAAAACTAATCAGTAAAGTTAGCCCAATTTTTTTATATAATGTGAAAGATTTTACGCCGCGAGAATCATGATCTTTTTATTCTAAGCAAAAAAAAAATATTAAAAATTGTGATTCTCATTTTGGCCAGAATCGTACAAGGTCTACCGTACGTGTCTTTTTTTTTTTTTGCATATTTTTGCTCTCTTCCTGTCTGGTGAAAAGGTTGTCAGCAAGTCAGGGTAAATCTCTCTATCAGAGAATCCTGAACAACAACAGGAGCGCTAATCCCTACCCCACTCTATCCAAAACTAGTAAGAAGTTTTTGGCCTGACATACCACTTCCCGCCTGTAGGAGGTCATAGGACGTACTTGGGTTGAAGTGGAGATATCTGGATAATGGGTGCAGCTACAGGCATCAGACAGCTTTGTTTTCAGCCAGCAATTCCCTCTAATGTAAAGGTCATCCTAGTGGCTACACTACATAGCCGCTGGATTGCTTTTACAGGCAGCGGGAGGGGCCCGCACGATCACATGGGACTCCCCCGTGTGATCAGGAAGCCGAAGATCCGGCGGAGGATTACCATAGAGCTGGTCGTTGAGCGGATTTTCTCAGGCCATCTCTATGACCCTAGGATGCCGGAAGAGACGTCATGACTTCTGGCTCCGTCAGATGTAAACACTGCCATTTTTTCCCCTGGAAACCAGAGGTCGATGTTTCTTTTTTGATCACATACTTTCCAGGGTAGAGGAGATAACTGGGGTCTTCCTGACCCCAGATCTTTCCATAAAAGGAGGACCTGTCATGTATTACTCCTCTTACAAGGGATGTTTATATTTCTTGTAAGAGGAATAAAAGTGATAAAAAAAAAAAAAAAAAAAAAAAAATTAAATTATACAAAGGGACAAGTGTAATAATAAAAATAAATAAAAATTATAGCGCCACTGTCCCATGTTAATATGTGATCACACCCCCCCCCCCTTTAGCACCTGATAGTTTAAATACTTGTAGAAGCTACTGGGATTTGAGCACAGGTATATCTTTCACATGTCCCCTTGTGCCCGCACACAGAAGCGAACGCATACGTAGGTTGCGCCCACATGTGAGGTATCGCCGCAAACGGTAGAACAAGAGCAATAATTCCTCCTCCTCTCTTAACTCTAAACTGGTAACCCGTCAAAAAAATTTTAAGCGTTGCCCATGGAGATGTTTAAGTACCAAAGTTTGGCACCGTTCCACAAGTGTGTGCAATTTTAATGGCTTCAATACCGGGCACTTTTACCCCCTTCCTGCCCAGGCCAAATTTTCAGCTTTCAGCGCTGTCGCACTTTCAATGACAATCGCGCGGTCATGCAGCACTGTACCCAAGCAAACATTTTTATTGTTATCAACAGATAGAGCTTTCTTTTGGTGGTATTCAATCGCCCCTGGGGCTTTTTTTTTTTGCTAAACGAAAAAAAACCCGAATATTTTGAAAAAATAAAAATAATTTTCTACCAGAAACTAAAAAAAAAAATTTAAAAAAAACTTAAGTAATTTTTCTCCTTCACTGATGGGCACTGATGAGGTGGCAATGAGGAGGCACTAATATAATATGCAGCACTGATTGGCATCGATAGTTACTGATGAGGGGGCACTAATATGCAGCACTGACTGGCATCACTGATGATCAGTGCAAGTCTCCCCTGTGAGGAAATGCAGCTGATCGGCTCTCCTCTCCTCACACGCTGTCAGTGTGAGGAGAAAAAAGCCGATAACCAGCACTTCCATGTGATCAGCTGTGATTGGACACAGCTGATCACATGGGTAAAGAGCAGCGTTATCAGCTCTTTACCGAGATCGGGGATGCCCCTGTGTCCCGGGGACACAGCGTGGTGAGAGTGGGACAGCGTCATATGACGTTGTCCCAGAACAATAGAACCACCCCGCAACCGTCATTTGACATGTTAGGTATCTATTTATTCGGTATAACATCATCTTATGAACTTTTTTTTTGTTTTTTTTGCAAAAAACGTGAGAATAGCCTTTAACCACCTCCCACCCACAGTATAGACCAACGACGGCGGGCGGTACGCTCTCTCGTTCTGGGACCAACGCTGTATCCTGGCCTAGGCAGACAAGGCCCAGGCCTAGGGCAGAAAGGAAAGAGTCCCCGCCAGCTTGCGCTGTTTATTTTTTACCATCCCTGTCCCATTGCAGAGATTTCCCTTCACTTCCTGCCCCATAGCTAAACAGGAAGTGAGAGGAAATCTATGCAAATTAAGGGAATACATTGCGCCCCCCCGGCCCTCAGAACTAGTGTCCCCACTCGAAAATTTCAGGGCGGGTCTTAAACAGCAAGGGGTGTGGCCTCGACAGGAAAGGGTGGGTCATATTTAAATTAGGCGGTGCACGAGTTTTGCCAGGCCTAGAGCAGCACAAAACCTAAATACAGCTACTGTCTTATGATGTCGCGCAAGTCTCACCGCGGCCACGCTGTGTCCCTGGGACACTGACCCAACCCCGATCTCGGTGAAGAACCAATATTACGGCTCTTTACCTGTGTGTTCAGCTGTGTCCAATCACAGCTGATCACATGTGAAGACAGAAATGCCAGTTATCGGGCTCTCCTCGCCTCACACGGACCGCGTATGAGGAGAGCCGATAAGCAGCATTTCCTCACAGGGGAGACCTGTATATAGATAATCAGGGCACCAATTATCAGTGCAGCCCCATCAGTGCCCATCGCTGTGCTGCCTTTCAGTGCCACCTATCAGTGGCGCCCCATCAGTGGTGGAGAAAAATTACTTATTTACAAATTTTTTTTGACAGAAACTAAGAATTTTTTTTTTTCCTGGTCTTTTTATTTTTTTTTTTTTAGCAAAGAATAAAAAAAGTAATGATTAAATACCACCAAAAGAAAGATATGCCTAAAAAAAAAAAAAAAAAAAAAAAAAAAATTATAAATATATATAATATAATAATTTATATATTTATAAAAAAATTAAAAAAAAACATAAAAATGTAATGAAAACAAAAAAATAATAACAAAATAATTAAAAAATTGTCATGTTTACAAAAATATATATAATAATAAAATATAATAATAATAATAAAAAAACAAAAAAAAAAAAAAACAAAAAAAAAAAGATAAAAATGTCATGAATACAGTGTTGTATGACCGTTCAATTGTCATTAAAAATGTGATGGCGCTGAAAGCTGAAAATTGGTCTGGGCAGGAAGGGGGCAAAAGTGCCCGGTATTGAAGTGGTTAAAATAATCCCTGGTTATCCTGCCATGTGGGTCATTGTACAAGCACTTCCTGTCATAATGAGACAACGCTCTCTCCCTCTCCCCACACCGCTCCTTATGTTGTCACCCCGTCACATGGAGACTCCAATAAGGCCTTTTATCGCACATTCCGCAGGCACAGTCCACAGTTGCCACCATCAGTAAAGTCGCCCTGAGGCTGGTGTTCACACTTTCCCGACACACGCAGAAATGCGCTGCCCTCTAGCCGACACGCCGCGGTGCCATTAGTTGTTAATGGCATCCCCCGCACATCTAATGCATGCATTTTCGCACAAAACGCCCACTGCTGTGGCACCATGCGGTTTATTGTGGTGCAATTTTGAAAAAAAAAAAAAAAAAAAAAACGGTGCAGGGCATCCCATTAAAATGAATGTGCTGACCTGCAAGCGACGAGCAAAAAAAAACAAAAAAAACAAACAATCGAGCGTTCCGTCACAGCTGCATGGTGTGAACAGAGACTAAGAAATGCCATGCAGCCAATGCCGTGGTTGCATGTAGACAAAAAGTGGCTGCAAAAAAGCTGCAGGAGATGAGCTGCATACAAATGTAACAAGAGATAAAAGAAAGTGGGAAACGAGTAATATACTGTATGAAAAAATAAAATGTAAAAAGGCAATTATGTACGATACAAATATAACTCAGGCAGTGTTTACATCAGAACTGTCCAGGTATCACCAGAATAAGAGGAAACTGCTGATATATATTCACATTTCACAATCTCACAGATCGATTACTTTGATTTTTATCTTAACTGGCCCTAGAGCAAGTCCCTGTATACCTGCGGAGAGGGAATTAGAGTGCAAGCTCCTCTGCGATCAGGTACTGAGGCAGACAGGAAGTGAGGGGATATTTCCCCGATGGGGACACAGGAGGAAAATAAAGGAAAATAAACGAGATTACCGATAGGTCTTAGTAGGGAAGCATCCAAATTGGAAAGCAAAAAGTGAGTCACCCAGGGATTCTGTATATTCTCAAAGTTGGATATTTTATCTTGAGTTATAGCCTCTGTTTTGGCATGGATCACAAAAAAAAATAAAAACACACTGATGATGTTCTAATGATATAAAAAGCAATCAGGAAAGGAACAGAAGTTGCTAGAGCTACATCCCAGTAGTGGAAAGGTGAAGACGGGTGAATGTAATTCCATGACAGGTCTTCTCCTATCCCTGGAATGCGGGTTATCAGATTCCTTATTGCGGGTGATGTTTGCAGTCATATAACTAACCTGTCCGTCTACATTCTGTACAGCGGACGGCACCCACATTCCCAACACAATGTACACCCCACCCCCACCAACATCGCAATCACCGAGGTACGCTCTGTCCTCACACGGGATCCCCCACCCATCACATAATCATTATATCTCATTATCATACGGGAGAGTCATATTTTCTGATCTACTACAGATAATCATATCAGACTTCACCAATATAACAATCACAGATAAGAGAATATTGGCTGTGATTGGTGCAGACAGCCAATAACACGGATAGAAAGGAGCGATCACATGGAGGATACACTCAGCATGGGAAACGATCAATATAATGACAACTGATAGGTTTCCATGGAAACTATAAATGCTTCTCATAGCAACAAACATCTCTATGCCAGTCCTAATATTGTAGAACACATCAGAAGGGGAACATCTATTGCTGGGACAAGGAGAGTCAGGCATTCCTCCCAGTGTCCCCCCTCCTCATACACTGCCCCCCCCCTCCTCATACACTCCTCTCACACACTGTCCCCCCCCTCCTCATACACTCCTCTCTCACAATGTCCCCCCCCTCCTCATACACTCCTCTCACACACTGTCCCCCCCCCTCCTCATACACTCCTCTCTCACAATGTCCCCCCCCTCCTCATACACTCCTCTCACACACTGTCCCCCCCCTCCTCATACACTCCTCTCTCACAATGTCCCCCCCCTCCTCATACACTCCTCTCTCACAATGTCCCCCCCCTCCTCATACACTCCTCTCACACACTGTCCCCCCCTCCTCATACACTCCTCTCACACACTGTCCCCCCTCCTCATACACTCCTCTCACACACTGTCCCCCCCCTCCTATTACACTCCTGTCACACTGTCCCCCCTTCCTCATACACTCCTGTCACACTGTCCCCCCCTCCTCATACACTCCTCTCTCACACTGTCCCCCCTCCTCATACACTCCTCTCACACACTGTCCCCCCTCCTCATACACTCCTCTCACACACTGTCCCCCCCTCCTCATACACTCCTCTCACACACTGTCCCCCCCTCCTCATACACTCCTCTCTCACACTGTCCCCCCCTCCTCATACACTCCTCTCTCACACTGTCCCCCCTCCCCATACCCTCCTCTCTCACAATGTCCCCCCTCCCCATACACTCCTCTCTCACAATGTCCCCCCTCCCCATACACTCCTCTCACACACTGTCCCCCCTCCTCATACACTCCTCACACACTGTCCCCCCTCCTCATACACTCCTCACACACTGTCCCCCCTCCTCATACACTCCTCACACACTGTCCCCCCTCCTCATACACTCCACTCACACTGTCCCCCCCCTCCTCATACACTCCACTCACACTGTCCCCCCCCTCCTCATACACTCCTCTCTCACACACTGTCCCCCCCTCCTCATACACTCCTCTCTCACACACTGTCCCCCCCTCCTCATACACTCCTCTCTCACACACTGCCCCCCCTCCTCATACACTCCGTCCCCCCTCCTCATACACTCCTCTCACACACTGTCCCCCCTCCTCATACACTCCTCTCACACACTGTCCCCCCCTCCTCATGCACTTCTCTCACACTGTCCTCTCCTCCTCATGCACTCCTCTCACACTGTCCCCCCCTCCTCATACACTCCTCTCTCACAATGTCCCCCCTCCTCATACACTCCTCTCACACACTGTCCCCCCCTCCTCATACACTCCTCTCACACTGTCCCCACCTCCTCATACACTCCTCTCACACTGTCCCCCCCTCCTCATACACTCCGTCCCCCCTCCTCATACACTCCTCTCACACACTGTCCCCCCCTCCTCATACACACTGTCCCCCCTCCTCATACACACTGTCCCCCCTCCTCATACACACTGTCCCCCCTCCTCATACACTCCTCTCACACACTGTCCCCCCCTCCTCATACACTCCTCTCACACTGTCCCCCCCTCCTCATACACTCCTCTCACACACTGTCCCCCCCTCCTCATACACTCCTCTCACACACTGTCCCCCCCTCCTCATACACTCCTCTCACACACTGTCCCCCCCCTCCTCATACACTCCTCTCACACACTGTCCCCCCCTCATCATACACTCCTCTCTCACACTGTCCCCCCCCTCCTCATACACTCCTCTCTCACACTGTCCCCCCCTCCTCATACACTCCTCTCTCACACTGTCCCCCCCTCCTCATACACTCCTCTCTCACACTGTCCCCCCCTCCTCATACACTCCTCTCTCACACTGTCCCCCCTCCCCATACACTCCTCTCTCACAATGTCCCCCCTCCTCATACACTCCTCTCTCACACTGTCCCCCCTCCCCATACACTCCTCTCTCACAATGTCCCCCCTCCTCATACACTCCTCTCTCACAATGTCCCCCCTCCTCATACACTCCTCACACACTGTCCCCCCTCCTCATACACTCCACTCACACTGTCCCCCCCTCCTCATACACTCCTCTCTCACACACTGCCCCCCCCCCTCCTCATACACTCCTCTCACACACTGCCCCCCCTCCTCATACACTCCTCTCTCACACACTGCCCCCCCTCCTCATACACTCCTCTCACACACTGCCCCCCCTCCTCATACACTCCGTCCCCCCTCCTCATACACTCCTCTCACACACTGTCCCCCCTCCTCATACACTCCTCTCTCACACTGTCCCCCCTCCTCATACACTCCTCTCTCACACTGTCCCCCCCTCCTCATACACTGTCCCCCCTCCTCATACACTGTCCCCCCTCCTCATACACTCCTCTCTCACACACTGTCCCCCCTCCTCATACACTGCTCTCTCACACTGTCCCCCCTCCTCATACACTGTCCCCCCTCCTCATACACTCCTCTCTCACACTGTCCCCCCTCCTCATACACTCCTCTCTCACACACTGTCCCCCCTCCTCATACACTCCTCTCTCACACTGTCCCCCCCTCCTCATACACTGTCCCCCCCTCCTCATACACTGTCCCCCCTCCTCATACACTCCTCTCTCACACTGTCCCCCCTCCTCATACACTCCTCTCTCACACTGTCCCCCCCTCCTCATACACTGTCCCCCCTCATACACTCCTCTCTCACACTGTACCCCCTCCTCATACACTCCTCTCTCACACTGTCCCCCCCTCCTCATACACTCCTCATACACTGTCCCCCCTCCTCATACACTCCTCTCTCACACTGTCCCCCCTCCTCATACACTCCTCTCTCACACTGTCCCCCCTCCTCATACACTCCTCTCTCACACACTGTCCCCCCTCCTCATACACTCCTCTCTCACACTGTCCCCCCCTCCTCATACACTCCTCTCTCACACTGTCCCCCCCTCCTCATACACTGTCCCCCCCTCCTCATACACTGTCCCCCCTCCTCATACACTGTCCCCCCTCCTCATACACTCCTCTCTCACACTGTCCCCCCCTCCTCATACACTGTCCCCCCTCCTCATACACTCCTCTCTCACACTGTCCCCCCTCCTCATACACTCCTCTCTCACACTGTCCCCCCCTCCTCATACACTCCTCATACACTGTCCCCCCTCCTCATACACTCCTCTCTCACACTGTCCCCCCTCCTCATACACTCCTCTCTCACACTGTCCCCCCTCCTGTGTTCCTGTTGGTGGGGCCCCTGGGGTTGTCTCCTCTCACCTGGGGAGTAGAGTTCGGCCAGCTCCCGGGCCCCAGCATGTTGGGGGCCCCACCTCGGGCTGCCCTCCCTGCAGGGCTCGGCCAGGTCACTCTCGGCCATCGGGCAGAGCCGGGGCTCACTGTCGGCTCCTCCGTGCGCCGTTCTCGCCATCTTCCCGGCCAGCCAATCGGAGAAGGCGCCGTCCGCAGCTCGCGTCCCGATTGGGGGAGGGTCAGAAGGGGGGCGGGAAGCTCCGGCCAATGGAGAGGGGAGAGGCTGACAGGCTGCCCAATCACCGCTGTCCCACGCAAGGTAGGCATGTGATACGCGGCCAATGGAGGAGAGAAGGTGAGGAAGCTCAGTGGGCGGCTGCCCGAGGACGGAGGAGAAGCCACGCCCCCTCCCGAATGTCACACACCCGGCACGGTCACACCCACCTATGCCACGCCCAGCTGTCACTTAGAAGGCGCGCGGCCAGGGCGATTGATACATTTCTTTTCCTCTGCTTATCGGCGGCTCCGCCCACAGGAATGAATGATGGGGGATGCACGGCTGGGAGGGAGGGGCCTGTACCTTCCATAGAGAGAGGCTGTTCAGGCCAGGAGTCAGAGGACCGGCAGGTTATATCAGCTGCTGAGCAATGCCGTTGCTGGACATGTTCTGCTGCACATCACCCCCTACCCACCCATGCATTAAAGGGTAACTCCACTTTTATTGAGACCCCCCCCCCCCCCTGGGTGATCCATGTACATTGCAGGAATTATAACAAACTTTGTAGCAGATTTCTACCTTTTTGTTATTCTGAAGAAATAGCCGTTTGTTTCTCTGTGTCCATGTGAATCTAATGGGAGCGACTTTATCATTATCAATCAGCTGCTGCACCTGCAGGGCTCTAATGAGGAAAGTGGCAGGGTCTGCTTACCTTAAGACGTGATTTCCCTTTGGGAGTATCTCACCTAAAAATGACATTTTTGTTGCAGGGGATGCCAAAAATCGGACTTGTATTTTAGTGGAGACTTCTGGGAAAATCAGTGAGCCAATCACACAAGCAGGAAATTATATTTCTGGGGAGGGGGCGTTCTGTATACCATCTGTGTACAGAGTACCTCCAGGTGGCCATATTGCTTTTTACTAAAAAAAAAAAAAAATTAAAGTGCTGCAGATCGAAAAGGAAAGGTCATTATTAATAGCATTTAGTTACAATATGACTTGTGTAGCAATTGTATATGTTTTTTTTTTATTTTATTTGCTATTTTTTTTTGGCATAAAAGCAAAGTTACCCTTTAACTGTCTTCCGCCCACTCTATAGCCTAAAGATGGCTACAGCGCAGGCTTACTTTGCCCGTACATGAATGTCCTCCCGTGATCAGGCAGCGCGCTCTGTGATCGCTGAGTCCTTCAGACTCAGCTGATCACAAATCAGGGTAAAAGGCCAATCACAGCGGCCCTTTACCATGTGATTGGCTGTGTCCAATGACAGCTGATCACAGATGGCTTTTCTTCCCTCACGTTGACAGCGAGAGGAGAGGAGAAGAGAGACAATAAGTGGCTTGTGTTAAAGGGACATCAACACTGATAATCAGCGCAGTGCCCATCAGTGCTGCCAATCAGTACAGCCTCATTACCACACATCAGCACAGCACCATCAGTACAGCATATCAGTGCAAATCAGTACAGCCTATCAGTGCCCATCAGTACCGCCCCATCAGTGCCCATCAGTACAGCCTATCAGTACCGCCCTATCAGTGCCCATCAGGACAGCCTATCAGTGCCCATCAGTACCGCCCCATCAGTGCCCATCAGTACAGCCTATCAGTACCACCCCATCAGTGCTCATCAGTACAGCCTATCAGTATCCATCAGTACCACCCCATCAGTGCCCATCAGTACAGCCTATCAGTACCCATCAGTGCCCCCCATCAGTACAGCCTATCAGTGCCCATCAGTACCACCCCATCAGTGCCCATCAGTACAGCTTATCAGTGCCCATCAGTACCAACCCATCAGTACCGCCCCATCAGTGCCCATCAGTACAGCTTATCAGTGCCCATCAGTACAGCCTATCAGTGCCCATCAGTACAGCCTATCAGTGCCCATCAGTACAGCCTATCAGTACCGCCCCATCAGTGCCCATCAGTACCGCCCCATCAGTGCCCATCAGTACAGCCTATCAGTACCCATCATTGCCCCCCCCATCAGTACAGCCTATCAGTGCCCATCAGTACTGCCCCATCAGTACAGACTTTCAGTGCCCATCAGTACCACCCCATCAGTACTGCCCCATCAGTGCCCATCAGTACAGCCTATCAGTGCCCATCAGTACAGCCTATCAGTACCCATCAGTGCCCCCCATCAGTACAGCCTATCAGTGCCCATCAGTACCACCCCATCAGTGCCCATCAGTACAGCTTATCAGTGCCCATCAGTACCAACCCATCAGTACCGCCCCATCAGTGCCCATCAGTACAGCCTATCAGTGCCCATCAGTACAGCCTATCAGTGCCCATCAGTACAGCCTATCAGTGCCCATCAGTACAGCCTATCAGTACCCATCAGTACCGCCCCATCAGTGCCCATCAGTACAGCCTATCAGTACCCATCATTGCCCCCCCCCATCAGTACAGCCTATCAGTGCCCATCAGTATTGCCCCATCAGTACAGACTTTCAGTGCCCATCAATACCACCCCATCAGTACTGCCCCATCAGTGCCCATCAGTACAGCCTATCAGTGCAGCCTCATCAGTGCCGTCTCATCAGCGCACATCAGTGAAGGAGAAAAATTACTTTTTTTGCAAAATTTTACAAAAAACTATGAAAAAATGTTTTTTTCTTAAAACTTTTCAGTCTTTTTTCGTATATTTAGCAAAAAATAAAAACCCCAGCGGTAACTGAATACCTCCAAAAGAAAGCTCTATTTGTGTGAAGCAAATGCTAAAAATTTTCTTTTGGGTACAGTGTTGCATGACCGCGCAATTGTCATTCAAAGTGTGACAGCACTGAAAAGATGAAAATTGGCCTGGGCAGGAAGGGGGTAAAAGTGCTTGGTAGGCATGTGGTTAAAGAAATGCACCAGTGCCACAGCGTGATGAAAGTGACTTTGATGCGCAAACGTACCCTACAGACGCTACTTACCTTCCCATACATACTATGACTCCACCTGTACCGTTCATACCTACTTCAGCTCTCACACCTGATTACCCCCTATGGACCAGACCAGATTTCACATTTCTGCTGTGTCTGTTCATGAGTCTATAACTTTGTAATTACTTATGATAAAGAATTGATACATATATTGTCGTTTTGGGGGACAAACCGGGCTTTCCCGTGACCCCAAAGTCCGCTGAGAATTTTTAAAATTTACTTGCATTTTAAGGGGAAAAAAAGCAAAAATCAAAATTTTTTTTTTTTTTCAAGTTTGATCAGTAATATTTTGAACACCAAAAGTACCAATAATGTGAGGAAAACATATACATTTTATTCTTCTGCTTGTTCTATTTACTGCAACATTAAAATACAAATTTTGGTACAAAGCATGTTAGAGTTAGTTACAAAAGAAATAAAGGGTGTGGGTTTTTTTTGCATACATTTCCTTTTTCTCATAATGCATCAGTAATTTGTAGTTCTTACTGATTTACAATAAAACAGATATACCCTAAACTATGTATTTTTAACAGTAAATCCTTAAAGATAACAATGTGTATATGTGCTTTAAAAAAATGTTTCCAGCAAATAATTTAAAATAGAAATATGCAACAGGAAATGAAACTGTTAAATAGTGCTTATACAGGTTGAAATGAAAGGGTTAAGTAGTAAAAAAAAAAAGTATGTCCTGGTTAATTAAGAGTTAACTCCCTGTGCACACAATAAAAACTTTCCTCTGTCAGCTGCAGCTCTCTCACTCACCAATCTGTCTGACAGGGAATGCAGGAGATAAGATAGCTACTATGTTACTTGTTTGTTTTGGCTTAAAATGTTACATTGAATTCTCACTGAGATTGTCTGTCAGAGTGGTCATTTAGTGAGGAAGACTTCTCACTAGTTCCCAGTCATAGGAATTCATGGGCTGTGCACAGGAGCAGAGTAGTAGGAGATAAGAAAAGATAAGATTACAATTACACCACCCCTACCGTACATACTCTACTTACCTTACCATACAAATTATTACTCCACCTGTACTGTACATACACTACTTACCTTCCCATACATGCTATTACACCACCTGTACTTTACATATACTACTTACCTTCCCATACATACTATTACACCACCCCCTATTGTACATATACTACCTTCCCCATAATTTTACACCACCCGTACTGTACATACACTAGTCATATCCTCCCATACATACTACTACTCCCCCTATATTGTACATACCTCCCCAAAATGCTTTACACCCTCCACGTATTCTACATTAACTACTTATCTTCCTATACAATACCATTACCCCACCCATACTGTACGTATGCTACACACCCTCCCATATTACTCTGCCTATACTGTACATACACAACATACCTCCCCCTACATTCTATCAATCCAACCATGCTGTACATACACTATATGCCCTCCTCTATGTACAATTTCTCCACCCATACTGTATGTATACTTACCTCCCCATACATACTATTACTCTACTTATATTGTACATACACTACTTACCTTCCCATGCATACTATTACCCCACCCGTATTGTACGTACACAACTTACCCTCCCATACTATTACTCTACAAACCTCCCCATGCATACGATTACCCCCCACCCATACTGTATATACACTACATATTTTCTCCATACAAATTATCACTTTACCTATATTTTACATATACCACATACCCTCCTATAGATCTTATTACTCCACACAAACAGTACACTACATATCTTCTCACACAATACTATTCCTTTATCCATACACTACATACCCCCCCCCCCCCCCCATACTGTATGTTCACTCCATACCTTCCTAGACATATCACTCTCCCCTAAACTGTACATTCACTACATACGCTCCCATAAATAATTTTACCTTATCCATAATGTATGCACAGTACACACGCTCCCATACTATTATCCCACCCGTACTGTACCCAAAACTACACACCCTCTGATACTATTACTTCACCCATACTTTATGCACAGTACACACCCTCCCATACTGTACCCAAAACTACACACCCTCTGATACGATTCCTTCACACATATGGCATGTACAATATACTGTATACCTTGTGCGCATATTATTACTCAACCCATACTGTATATACGATACTGTGCAGAAGTTTTAGGCAGGTATGAAGAAATGCTGTTAGAATGCTTTCAAAAATATATAATTCAATTGTTTATTTTTATCAATTTTCCAAAATGAGCAAACAGAAGAAAAATGTTCATCAAATCAATATTTGGTGTGACCACTCTTTGGCTGCAAACCAACATCAATTTTTCTAGGTACACTTGCACACAGTCGGGTAACGCTGAGGATCGTAGATTCAGTGGTCGGGTAGGGTTGAGGATCTTAGACGCAGTGGTCGGGTAGGGTTGAGTATCGTAGACGCAGTGGTCGGGTAACAATGAGTAGCGTAGATGCAGTGGTTGGGTACCATTGAGGACCGAAGACGCAGTGGTTGAGTACTGCTGAGGACCATAGATGCAGTGGTCGGGTGCCGTTGAGGACCGTAGACGCAGTGGTCGGGTAGCACTGAGGAGCATAGATGCCGTGGTCAGGTAACATTGAGGACAGTATACGCAGCAGTCAGGTAACGTTGAGGACCGTTGATGCAGTGGTCGGCCAAGGAAACTCAATGCAACAGATGAAAGACACATCATGCTTACTTCCCTTCCACATCAGAAGATGTCCAGCAGTGCCATCAGCACAGAACTGACAGAAACCAGTGGGACCCAGGTATACCCATCTACTGTCCAGAGAAGTCTGGCCATAAATGGTCTTCATGGAAGAATTGTGGCCAAAAAGCCACCATACCTCGTGGAAACAAGTCTAAGCCACTCAACTATGCAAAAAACATAGGAACTGGGGTGCAGAAAAATGGCAGCAGGTGCTTTGGCCTGATGAGTCAAAATGTGAAATGTTTGGTTGTAGCAGGAAGCAGTTTGTTGGGGGAAGGGCTGGAGAACGGTACAATAGTGAGTGTCTGCAGCCAACTGTGAAGCAAGGTGGAGGTTCCTTGTAAGTTTGAGGCTGTCGTTCTGCAAATGTTGTTGGAGATTTGGTCAGGATCAATGTTGTCCTCAATGCTGAGAAATACAGGCAGATACCTATCCATCATGCCTTACCATCAGGGAGGTGCGTGATTGACCTCAAATGTATCCTGCAGCAAGACAACCACCCCAAACACACAGCTAGTGTCGTTAATAACTATCTTCAGCTTAAAGAAGAACAAGGAGTCCTGGAAGTGATGGTTTGGCCCCCACAGAGCCCTGATCTCACCACCATGGAGTCTTTCTGGGATGACATGAAGAGACAGAAGGATTTGAGACAGCTGACATCCACAGAAGATCTGTGTTTAGTACTCCAAGATGTACAATACATAGAACAACCTACCTGCCGAGTTTCTTCAACAGCTGTGTGCAAGTCTACCTGGAAGCAGGGGCGGATCCAGGGGGGGGCAACGGGGCAATTGCCCCCTCCGAGAAATGCAGGTGAGTGACTGTCACTGTGAGAGAGCCGCCGGGCGGCTCCGTGAGTGAGAGAGAGAGAGCCGCTGGGCGGCTCCGTGAGTAAAAGAGCCGCTGGGCGGCTCCGTGAGAGAGAGAGAGCCGCTGGGTGGCTCCGTGAGTAAAAGAGCCGCCGGGCGGCTCCGTGAGTAGAAGGGCCGCTGGGCGGCTCCGTGAGAGAGAGAGAGCCGCTGGGTGGCTCCGTGAGTAAAAGAGCCGCTGGGCGGCTCCGTGAGTAAAAGAGCCGCTGGGCGGCTCCGTGAGAGAGAGAGAGCCGCTGGGCGGCTCCGTGAGAGAGAGAGCCCCTGGGCGGCTCCGTGAGAGAGAGAGCCCCTGGGCGGCTCCGTGAGTAAAAGAGCCGCTGGGCGGCTCCGTGAGAGAGAGAGAGCCGCAGGGCAGCTCCGTGAGAGAGAGAGAGCCGCAGGGCGGCTCCGTGAGAGAGCCGCTGGGCGGCTCCGTGAGTAAAAGAGCCGCCTGGCGGCTCCATAGGTAAGAGAGCCGCCGCTCGATGTGTTTGTGAGCGGCTGCTGGCCAATCAGGGAGCAGGCGGGCGGGGGAGCAGAGAGATGACATCGTCTCTCACCGCCCAGCGCCCGCCCTGCATCCCTGCAGTTCCCCCCCACCATGCAGGCAGCTGCAGCAGCAGAGAGATTACATCATCTCTCTACTGCCTGTCTCTGGGACACAAGAGACCACCTTAGCAGGTGGCAAGTGACAATCTGCATCTGGTGACAGGTGACATGGCAAGTGACAATCTGCAACATGTGGCAGGCGATGTGGCAAGTGACATGGCAAGTGACAATCAGCAACGTGGCAGGCGACGTGGCAAGTGACAATCTGCATCTGGTGACAGGCGACGTGGCAAGTGACAATCCGCAACATGTGGCAGGCAACGTGGCAAGTGACAATCTGCATCTGGTGACAGGCGATGTGGCAAGTGACAATCTGCAACATGTGGCAGGCGACGTGGCAAGTGACAATATGCATCTGGTGACAGGTGATGTGGCAAGTGACACACTCGGGGCTCCCACTGATTCTGCATTATGGTGAGTTAAACTATTTAATTTTTTATAACAATGTAATAATAGTAGTAATGCGCTTCAATCATCCTGACACCATAACAACCATGGTGCCGTGATGATTGAAGCGCCAACACCAGCCATTTCCCCGATAGATGTACCCCAAAAAAATATATTTTCTGGCAGTGCCCCTCCCGAGACTAGACTCTGGATCCGCCCCTGCCTGGAAGAAGGTAAAGGGTGGTCACACCAAATATTGATTGGATTTGGATTTCTCTTTTGTTCATTTACTTTCCATTTTGTTACTTGATAAAAATAAACTATTAACACTTCTATTTCTGAAAGCGTTCTTCATTTACAGCATTTTTTTTACACCTGCCTAAACGTTTTGCCCAGTACAGTACACTACATACCCTCCAATACATATCAGAACTCCCTCCCACACTGTACAGATAGTACTACAGTACATACCTTCCCATACATCGTACTATGACTCTACCAATAAAGCATATAGATTATATACCCTCCCATAAAAAACTATTACCCTGTAGATATAATCCATAACCCCCCCTCCTCTATACTTTACATATAATCCATAAACATTGTACACATCCATACCCCCCACCCCTAATCATGTACACATTATCCATACACCTCTCCTACTCTACTTTGGCCCCCACCCCCCCACACACTGAAAGCACACTCCAAACATTTCCAAAACACCATACTGTACATACACTCTTTAAATACACAATGCTGTATAAATAATCTATACACTCCATATACCATGCATACACCCCTTACATACCCCATATTGTACATGCATCCCTAATATACTGTATATAGACTCTGTACATCCCCCATACAATTGCTTTCCCCATTCTGTACACACATAACCCATTATTTTAATTCCCCAGTACTGTCCATTGCTTATATTATGAGGAAAGGTTGCGAGCACTGAACTTATTCTCTCTGGAGAAGAGACGCTTGAGAGGGGATATGATTTCAATTTACAAATACTGTACTGGTGACCCCACAATAGGGATAAAACTTTTTCGCAGAAGAGAGTTTAATAAGACTCGTGGCCACTCATTACAATTAGAAGAAAAGAGGTTTAACCTTAAACTACGTAGAGGGTTCTTTACTGTAAGAGCGGCAAGGATGTGGAATTCCCTTCCACAGGCGGTGGTCTCAGCAGGGAGCATTGATAGCTTCAAGAAACTATTAGATAAGCACCTGAATGACCACAACATACAGGGATATACAATGTAATACTGACACATAATCACACACATAGGTTGGACTTGATGGACTTGTGTCTTTTTTCAACCTCACCTACTATGTAAACTATGTTATATTATACAGACATCCCCAGTACTGTACACCCTTCCTACTATCCATAAATGTCCCCATACTGTCTGTATTTTAGTATTTTGTACACATACACTCCATACTGTCTGTATACTACTCTGTTCCCATCTTACATTGTCTCTACATCCTTCATAATATATATATATATATATATATATATATATATATATATATATATATATATATATATATATACACTGCACCCATACCCATGCCCCCCCCACCACCACCATAATCACATACTCCCTGTATCCTGTCCACCCATGCTTACTCCTATCATATACAATGCACCATAGGCCCTGTACATCCCTTCTTTTTGTACATATATCCCCACATGAACACAATCCATTTCCAGCAGCTCAGCACAAAGTTCAGATCATTTCCCTCTATGCCAGTCTCAATGTTGAATGAGATAGGGACTGGAAATAAAATATATGAGTAAAAGGGGAAAAGCCATACTAAACTCCCTTACATGGAAAGATGGGAGCAGGACTTGGGGGAAGCCTATGATGTAGCGGAATGGCATAGGCTGGCTCGGGATACTGCTAAATCTATTATCACTACATCTCTAATCAAGGGTTCTGTTGCAGTGGTACATGGTCCCTGCCAGGGTTGCCCAGTGGGTGCCGGGGGCTTCCCCCCGTCTGTCTCAGGGGTTGTGGCCAGGAAGGTACGGCTTACCATTACTTGGTGGATGTGCCAGAGAGTCCCTAGATTTTGGATCTGCCCCTATAACTTTACATGCCCTCTCACAGGGATAAACCTGGCAAGTCTCCACAGCAGGGACTACTTGGCCGCCCTGAGCAGGGAGCCTCGAGGCCCATTCAACGCTTGATAGTATTCATCTTTATACCGTATTTCCCCGAAAATAAGACCTAGCGTGATTATTAAGGAGGGCTGCAATATAAGCCCTACCCCAAAAATAAGCCCTAATAAAGTTCATTAGAAAAAAAATGTAATCCGCTTTGTAAAACAACCACACTGGCATAAGGTGCATTGTGCCCAACCCCCCCCCCCCAGCAAAATACCCCATTCACAGCCGCCGCTGACCCGCCAGAGGTCTTCTCTCCTTCATGCTGACATCTGCGGCCCCTCCCTCTGCAGTGCTCGGAGCGGGCTGATGATGTCAGTGGGACTCTCAGAGCAGAGAAGAAAAGCTCAGGCAGGTCACATGAGCGCCCAGGGTGCTGTAAAAAAAAAAAAAAAAAAGGTACTTCCCATAAAACAGCCACAAAGGGCGACACCCTGCACCACCACAATCCTCCCACAAAACGGACTACGTAGTCCTATAAGCACTTTAACCAAGATGTTTTTTGGGGATTAAAATGATACTAATAAGACATCCCCTGAAAATAAGCCCTAGCGTCTTTTCTTTTTGCAGCCAAAATCAATTTAAGACCCGGTTTTTCGTGAAACATGGTAGCGGCAAAGAATTACTGTTGCTAGATCATGGAAATCTCCTACAGTACCATTTGACCTTCTAAAGGCCAAACTTTGGTGGATTATGATTAACGAACGCCACTCTGCCATTCTTCGGGGCAGGATGTCGGTATTTCAAAAAACATGGGACCCCTGATTTAAATATTTAACAGGTTCTACTTCTTAACCACTTGTCAATCGCACTATAGCCGAAAGACGGCTACAACACAGTTGTCCAGTTCTGGGAGGGTGTCTATTGATGTCCTCCCAGAACCCCGCCCCACTGGGGCGCGTTCTGCGATGGCTGTGTCCTTTGAAAACAGATGATCACAGATTGAGGTAGAGAGCCAACCACATCGGCCCTTTAAAAGATCAGCTGTGTCCAATCACAGCTGATCCCATGTAAACAAATTCTGGTAATAGGCATTTCCTTTTCTCATCAATGTCACTATGTGAGAAAAGGAAAGCCGATAACTGTCAATCCTGTGACAGTACACATTTACACGTGTGCACAGGGTGTGCTGGGTGTGCTTGGGCACACCCTAATCACCCTGTGCGGTGCTGATTGCCCCCGTTTACTGGTGTCCCATCTCCCTCCTGTGGTGCTGCCAGCTTCCCTCCTCTCCTGCCAGCTGATGTGGGATGTTTCAGGATGGATGAATGAATGAATGAATGAACACAGTGAGTGATCTGTTCAGTGATCGCTCCTTTGTTCATTCATAACTGAAGCATAGTGAACTATGTTTACTGTACTTCAATTTGTGAATAAACAGGAAGCCTCCCAGCAAGGAGCACTTCCCATTCGTTCACTGTCCAGTGCAGCTGAGGCTGTAGAGAAAAGGACTGGGGAAGTGCCTCTCAGTTTAGACCCCCGATATTTCACCAAAGCCCCTCAACAAGGCTCCTAAAGAAATTGTACAAAACAATAAATAAATAATATTGTAAAAAAATAATAAAAAAATACAATTGTAAAAAAATTACTTAAAAAATAATAAAAATAAAAACTACTGCCACCAATCTCTGCTCTACTGACACCGTCCACGGCTCCGCTGGTATACATGCGTGTGTGTTTGTGCTCTGCGGTGCACACCAATGATCCGGGCACTGACGATTAGTGCAGCCCCAACAGTGCCAATCAGTGCTGCCTATTAGTGCCGCCTCATCAGTGCCCAATCACTGCACCCTCATCAACACACATCAGTGAAGAAGGAAAGTTACTTATATGCAAAATTTTATAAAAAAGAAACAAAGGAAAAAGGTCTTTTTTTTAAATGTAAAAAGCAAAAAATAAAAAAACCATTGGTGATTAAATACCACCAAAAGAAAGCTCTATCTGGCTCTCAAAACAAAATTATACAAATTTCATTTGGGTACAGTGTTGTATGACCACGCAATTGTCATTCAAAGTGTGACATCACTAAAAGCTAAAAATTGGCCTGGGCAGGAAGGGGGTGAAAGTGCCCGGTAGGCAAGAGGTTAAACACGTTCTGAAGCCCATTGGGGCTAATGGGAGTGCTCGCTGCTTTTTCCTTTCCTCTTCTCTTCTCTTCCATGCTCTTCTCCTTCTTCATGCATGGCCCTTTCGGCTCACCCGAGGGAGTCATGTGATTGTTGGCTGACCGCCCTGGGTTCTTTTCCTCCCTCCGGGGGGGAAAGGATCAAATATAGTTTATTATTTGGTTGATAGACTGATTAGAGAGATCATGGCGTCTATAGATCCCCCTAAAGGGGACCCCTCTCACTCTGAAGATTCTCTTCTATGCCATATTATGAAGAACTCAGGGATTGTTAGCATTGCTGTAATTCATTCTGTAATGAGGCATATGTCTTCAATTGTGTATGGTCCATTTTGCCTTGTAATTTGGAACTACTCCTTTCTGTACTGTTCAAACTTCAATAAAAAAGATTGGAAACAAAAAAAAAAAGCCATCCAAGTACCATACTGGGGTCCCCCCGGATACTGATCAGTTTCCATACTGCATGGCCTCATTCACATGGGCGTTCCGATCCGTTCCCCCGTGCAAAGGGCCCGTCTTCATTTGCCCAGGATGCCAAGGTGTTCCATGTTGGCGGACGGCTACACAGATCTCTAGGCTCCATTCCCACCTGGGCGTTTCCGAAACCGCGAGCGATTCTGACAGCGATTCCAGAATCGCAGCAAAACGCAGGACGCATTTGTGATGCCACTACCTATAATGGCACCCCAATCGAGGTGCGACTTTGCAGCGGTTGTCAAAATGGCGCAAAACATGTTGCTCAAAAAGGAGCAGGGGCTGCTTTTGGGGCGACGGTGTTGCGCATTGCGATTTGCCGTGATTTATCAGGCAACAACTGCAGCAAAATCACACCGTGATTGGGGTGCCTTTAGAAGGAATTGCATTGCAAACGCGCCCCGGGTTTCGCCGCGATTCTGGGATCGCGGGCAGCAGCGCCCGCAGTTCCGGAATGCCCAGGTGTGAATGGAGAGTGGGTCCGGGGCGCCGATCAGAAATGTATTTGTATTCCCTGCACGAAACACCTCTGCATCCTGGGCAGCTGAAAAACAGTAAATGAGCCTTCCTCAAACTTTTGTACCAAAGAGGAATCCCTCGAATGACCTTCAGGAACCTCTGCTAAGAATTACCATATCCTCAGCTGTCGGTACATTAGTGTTAGGGGCCCCCTTTACATTGGCGGTGATTTGGAGAAGGGCCAACTTACCCGTGGTCAGTGAGAAAAGGGCTCCATTACACTGATGGTCAGTGGAAAGAATGCCCCCTTTAGGTCCCTTGTACATAGACGTTTCGATCGGGTCCGCCTGTCCGTTTTTCAGGCGGATCCGATCGGAACCTCCTTTCTTCTCTATGGTGCGGCGCATGTAAACGGACATGTGTCCATTTACACCCCACTACATCCAATCCGATCATCTTCCGTCCAGCGGATGGGATCAGATGGCAGTCGGGTGTAAACGGATAGGCGGTCCATTTACATTCGGCCGCTCATAGAGAACGGTCTGTGTCAGCAAACAGATCCCCTGCTGAGAAAGCGGATCACAGCTGCAGTCCGCCCCGTGTGAAAGTGGCCTAAAAGTTAAAAAGGTCATTCATGATTGCTGGCAGTGGTTACATATTTAAGAAACAGACATTGCTCAAGCAACTACGAGCAACCTTGGAGCAACCCTGATTGAGAAAAACTAGTACAGAGGAAACTATATGCAGGAGCGCCCCCTGCTGCCCTATCCCAGACATGCACTGTATACCATTTAAGGCCCCTTTCACCCAGGCTGTCCGATCAGTTCCACCTGTCAGTTTTTCAGGTGGACCTGATCTGACGCTCTATTCATCTCTATGGAGCAGCGAATGTCAGCGCTGACATCCTGCCGACATCCGATCTGCCAAATCCGCGAGTCTTTTCATCCGATCCGCCAGGTGGATGGAAAATAGGACCATGTAATTTTTGGGAAATAATGCAGACGAGGGATGCACCAATACCATTTTTTTTACAATGAGTACAAGTACCGATACTTTTTTTTTTTTTTTTAAGTACTCAATACCAATTATAAAAAGTTATTTACAAATTAAATAAATTAATTTTGTTTTTAATTTAGTGCTTTTTTAATGTGAAATGTGTAAATATATGTTAATATATATGTGTAAAAATATTCACTAACAAAGCAAACAAAAAAAAAAGTTTTAATTGTTTATCGTTTATAAAATAGACGTGAACAAAAAAAAAAAAAAAACAAAGCAGGAAAATAATAATTAAAGGAGAATAATGAGTTAATTAAGGCTGATTAGAGTAAATTAAGGGTTATTAAGGGAATAAACAGAGGAACATTTGTTCATCCCTTTGATCTGCACATGAAGAAACAGAAATATACAAAAAGAAACAACGTTTCTTTTTATTTTAGTGTTTCAGGGCTGAGCAATGTTGTTAATAAACATTCCCAGCTGCTTTTCAAAGTTTGTTACAATCCCTGCAATGTAGATCGTCCAGAGGGGAGGGGTTTTTTTCACAACAAAAGTGGAGTTACTTTCTAAACACTCACTCAAAACAACCAAGGTAATTAACATCCTCTTATATCATTTCGGGTGTGGTCTGCATGTTCTGCCATGGTGGCTCTCATCACGGTAGTCATGTGACCCCCTCTAGAGCAGTGGTTCTCAACTCCGGTCCTCAGTACCCACTAACAGGCCAGGTTTGCAAGATAACTGAAATACATCACAGGTGATATCATTTGCTGTTCAGTGATTGCAGTATTCTAGTCTGCATCTCCCCAAGGTAATACTTAAAATCTGGCCTGTTAGTGGGTCCTGAGGACAGGAGTTGAGAACCACTGCTCTAGAGCTTCTATGTTCCCTTGTATTCATGTTGACCTTTGATGTTATCAGACACTTTCATTGTTTTTATATTTTCAATAAATTTTCTATAACTTTTTCATAATTTATCTGGACCTATTGTCATTTGGGCCATTAAAGTCCCATAGGGGGGAGTTCTCTCCATTCTCTAGATTAATTGGGATGTGGGCCCACTCCATTGTTCAACCATACTACCTTTTTCCTTGATTTATATCATTTCAGGGCAGCAGTAGTGATGGAACTCCTCGCCGTTATTTCCCCATCAACTTCGATGCCTCATTCTAGCGACCCCTTAGAAAAAAATAATCCAGAGTTGGTCCGCCGCCTCCTACAATGCCTTTTGGTCAATGAGGTTGCCCATCAAGTTGAACCAACATGGATAAGCGGGAGGGGGTCAGACTAGACCTTGACTTTTGCTGAGAAATGATTGATTGCTACATCAATTTTTGGGTGGCTACACTCACTCACTCCACTTTATCTATGGATGGAGTCGTAGCGGTCACCTGATCTCTTCCGATTTGGTCTACAAAATGGTTTTCCTCTATTCATCTCCATTACAATGGGGGGTGGATATACCTTTTCAATGTGCCAGAAACACGGAGTCCTTGTTGCAAAAAAAAAAGAAAACTAACATGGCCACAACATCTACAGACTGGTAAATGACATATATCTCTATCTACCCACGCTAGGATTGTGATATTCCCCTCTGAAAAATTATAAAAGTGATAAAAGTAAAAATGGTGAAAAAAAGTTATAAACCCCCTCCCCCAAAAACAAAGGCTCTATAACCTTAGTCAATGGTATCGAAACTCACAGCGCTTTCCCTTTAAATCCACCTCTTATGTGCAAATATCAAGCCACAAATTAACTAAAAAAATTCCGTATATTGTAATCACTTTAAGTGCTTGTAATGCAGGATATTCTCTGGCTCACGTGGGCTTCTTGGGTGTACTCTCCTTTATTCCTCTCCTCTTTCCACCACTCCTCCTATTTAGTACTTGGTATTCCTCTCACATATAAAAGGATATTTCTCTCTATTGTAAAAAGCCACACAAAATTGGTTACACTCACTTAAAAAGGTTAATATGACAAATTAAATTGCCAAACCCATAAGAGCCAGAATGTTGTTCACTCCACAGGCCGGATGTGAAATCACTAGTGGACTCAGCCTAACGTGTTTCGCCCATCCCACAGGACATCTTCAGAAGTGTTTGCACCAGAGATAGAGAAGTGGTTGCACAAAGTGATTGAAAGACTGCACCAGCACAATAGTGCGGGGACTATATTGGACACTTATTAAAGAGGAACTGCAGTCACATAATTTGTAATAAAAATATCTTTCCCATTCTGAAGCTTCCCTCCAACCACTTTGCATATTATTTTATAAATACTCCAATTTTGTACTTGCCAAATACATAGATCCCCAACTGTCCCTGATTTGGAGGGACTGTCCCTCATTTCACCTCATTTGTCCCTCATTTTGGTCTGATCTATATAGTTGTATATAAAATGCACTTTTTATCTTTCAAAAAGTGTTTCCCAGCGCTAAACCTTTCATCTCATTTCCAAATTGCTGCATTTGTACATTTTAAAAGACAATATAAGTGAATAGTAGTGGTAAAAAAAAGTCCTTGTGGATTTAATTAACTTTTTTTTTTTGGTAAATTCTCCTTTAAGGGGGTGTGGTGGTGGTGGGGGCTTGTCCTATGCCTACATACATTTGTTAGTAGGTGTCCCTTATTCCCATCTCAAAATGTTGGGAGGTATGCAAACATGCTGCAGAAATCGGCCACCACTGAGTCTGGCTGCATCCATTTTAACTGTGGGCAGCTGAAGCTGCTGCCTGTTCACTTCCTGGATTTACACAGGAGGCACACCTCCAGCTCTGCAGCTCTCATTGGCCTTCTTATGACTCATCTCCACTCCCTTCCTGGCAAACTCTCACAAGATTCAAAGAGAAAGCAGTGCATGATGTCATAAGCCTAGGCTAATGACCAGACAAGAAACAGGAAGAGGGCTGTATAAGCATTTACCGGCAGAAAAAAAATTTTTACTATCCAAAGTTAAAACAACAAGAGCAGAAGATTTAGTAGATGGAAAGTTGAAAAAATGACTTTAAATAGATCTGGACAATATATATGTTTAGTTAATTTGTGGTTTGATATTTGCAAAAACACATAAGAGGTGGACTTAAAGAGGCAGCTGTGTGAGCTTGGATACCAACCCGGGCAACCTGGGCTTCCATAACACCTCAGCAGTGCCACAGGCTGATTGCCTCCAAGCCACACCGCATTGATGCAGTAATTCATGGAAAAGGAACCCCCGACCAAGTATCGGGTACATACTACATTGAGGGGAAAAAAGTATTTGATCCCCTGCTAATTTGGTTCCTTTGCCCACTGACAAAGAAATAATCAGTCTATAGTTTTATTGAAAGTTTTTATTTTAACAATGAGAGACAGAACAAAAATATCCAGAAAAAACGCATTTAAAAAAGTTATAAATAGATTTGCATTTTAAGTGAGTGAAATAAGTATTTGATCCCAGGTGTCTTCTATACAGGTAATGAGAGAACATAAGAAGTGGGGGTTGGGACTTTACATTAAGGCATGTTGGTGTGTAGAACGATATATAGAATAAACATAAATAAGTTGAATGTCACAATCCCCTAGGGGCACATCGTAATAGATGTTAATAAATATAATAAAACCGATAGCAATGAAACGCTTATGATACAAAATTTAATCATAACGAGTCAATATATAATAATAATAGATTTAATAGAGAATAATTGATTCGAGAACATGATTTGTGACAAAGTAAATAAGCAATCAAATACATACAAATAATTCATACATGATCAACATGGTATATGAAATTGATACAGGTTGTAATATGATACAGTTACCAGGGCAAACTTGTATTTGGCATCCATGGATGAACACTCAACGCCTTTCATGGCCTCTTGCCAATCATCAGGAGTTGGATGCATGAATGAACTAAAAATTAATAGATAGATAAATTATCATGTAGTCTATAGGGATCCACTATTCCCCATAGAAAAGAGAAGAGAGAAAAAAAAATATTTGTATGTATTTGATCGCTTATTATTTACTGTCACAAATCATGTTCTCTAATCAATCATTCGCTATTAAATCTATTATTATTATTATTATTATATATTGACTCTTTATTATTACATTTTGTATCATAAACGTTTCATTGCTATCGGTTTTATTATAATTATTAACATCTATTACGATGTGCCCCTAGGGGATTGTGACATTCAACTTATTTATGTTTATTCTATATATCATTATACACACCAACATGCCTTAATGTAAAGTCCCAACCCCCACTTCTTTTGTTCTCGCATAGCCTTTAGAGATGGAGACATCTTGGTGTTTCTACTTCAGGTTGAGACAGGCCTCATTATTTTCTAGTTCTCAATATACAGGTAATGAGCTGAGATTAGGAGCACCCTCTTAAAGGAAGTGCTCCTAATCTCAGCTTGTTACCTGTATAAATAGACACCTGTCCACAGAAGCAGTCAGATTTCAATCTCTCCACTATTACCAAGACCAAAGAGCTGTCCAAGGATGTCGGGGACAAGATTGTAGACCTACACAAGGCTGGAATGGGCTACAAGACCATCGCCAAGCAGCTTGGTGAGAGGGTGACAACAGTTGGTGCGATTATTCGCAAATGGAAGAAACAAAAAAATAACTGTCAATCTCCCTCGGTTTGGGACTCCATGCAAGATCTCACCTCACGGAGTTTCAATAATCATGAGAACGGTGAAGAATCAGCCCAGAACTACACGGGAGAATCTTGTCAATGATCTCTAGGCAGCTGGGACCATAGTCACCAAGAAAACAATTGGTAACACACTACGCCATGACTGAAATCCTGCAGCACCCGCAAGGTCCCCCTGCTCAAGAAAGCACATGTACAGGACCGTCTGAAGTTTACTAATGAACAGCTGAATGATTCTGAGGAGAACTGGGTGAAAGTGTTGTGGTCAGATGAGACCAAAATCAAGCTCTTTGGCATCAACTCAACTCGCCATGTTTGGAGGAGGAGGAATGCTGCCTATGACCCCAAGAACACCATCACCACTGTTGGAAGTCAACAAGGTTTAATATCATATTTCTGGAGTTTTACTTCCTGGTTGATACAGCCAGGTGGCCCAAGTTGGAAGTTGCAAGTTGACCCAGCAGGGTGTTCTTAATAAGGAATCATGAAAGGGAATTCATCGCAGCCCCCTTGATGGAGGTATAGTGGTAGAGGAAGACCCCCTGAAGAGATGCAAATTCAAATGTCCTGTTACATAACATCAAAGGGCCAGCTATCACTGAAGATGACCCAGGTCAGATATCTGATTCATGGACACAAGTATCTTTGATGTTCTTTTGTTATATGATCTGTAATATTCTTCTTTAGTGTTTTTTTATGTTAGCATTCCCTATTTTCTTGGGAAATAAATAAGACGTTGTTTTACTAAGCAGTGTGTTTGTTTTCATAACTAACCCTTATATCATTGTACTATCAACAGTAACATTATCAGAGTTTTAAAAGACTAGCTAACTATAGGAATAGACAAGTTAATACATATATGGAATAAACAGAGGGAATCCATAGCCACCACACAGACAATATTTATTATTTTAGTAATTTATTTCACCCACCGTCAAACATTGAGGTGGAAACATTATGCTTTGGGGGTGTTTTTCTGCTAAAGGGACCGGACAACTTCACTGTTTCAAAGGGACAATGGATGGGGCCATATACCATCAAATCTTGGGTGAGAACCTCCTTCCCTCAGCCAGGGCATTGAAAATGAGTCGGGGATGGGTATTCCAGCATGACAATGACCCAAAACACACGACCAAGGCAACAAAGGAGTGGCTCAAGAAGAAGCACATTATAGTCCTGGAGTGGCCTAGCCAGTCTCCAGACCTTAATCCCATAGAAAAAATGCAGAGGTAGCTGAAAGTTCGAGTTACCAAACATCAGCCTCTAAACCTTAATGACTTGGAGAGGATCTGCAAAGAGGAGTGGGACAAAATCCTTCCAGAGATGTGTGCAAACCTGGTGGCCAACTACAAGAAACGTCTGACCTCTCATTGCCAACAAGGGTTTTGCCACCAAATACTAAGTCATGTTTTGCGAAGGGGTCAAATAACTTATTTCACTCATTAAAACGCAAATCAATTTATAATTTTTTTGAAATGCATTTTTCTAGATATTTTTGTTGTCATTCTGTCTCTCAGTGTTAAAATAAACTGACCATTAAAATTATAGACTGATCATTTCTTTGTCAGTGGGCAAAGGTACAAAATCAGCAGGGGGTCAAATACCTTTTTCCCCTCACTGTATACTGTACATGGAAATACTTTTCAGTAAGCCAACATTTCTGTATTAAAAATCTTTTTTTATTTGTCTTATGTAATATTCAAATTTTCTGAGATACTAAATTTTGGGTTTTCACAAGCTGTAAGCCTTAATCATCAAAATTAAGAGAGAAATGCTTGAAATATATCACTCTGTGTGTAACGCATCTATTTAAAATACGGGGAGATATACCTGTTGTATTCTTGTCCTTACAAGCTGACTACTATAAAACTTCCTTTTTCTGTACTTACAAAAAATGTTCTCAGCCTGGAAAATAGAACACTAATGCAGCCACAACATCTACAGACTTGTAAACTACAATATATTACATGTTAGTTCTTGGATTTAGGCATCCTTTAACAATTTTCAAGATACGCATCTACCCTCTTAAAAGAAAAGCAGATATAAGTGTACCTGGATGGTACCTGTATCAGTATATGCTGATTCACTGGAGCCAGTCAGTCTAAAATCAAGAACTAAAAAAAAAAAAAACAAAACAAAACACACAATTACACATTAACTCCTTCAATACTGGGCACTTTCACCCCCTTCCTGCCCAGGCCAATTTTCAGCTTTCAGCGCTGTCACACTTTCAATGACAATTGCGTGGTCTTGCAACGCTGTACCCAAATAAAACTTTTATAACTTATTTTTCTTTTAGTGGTACAGCTGGGTTTTATATTATTTGCTAAATAAACTAAAAAAAACAAAAAATTTGGGAAAAAAACAAATAAAAACAAGCACGTTTTTCTTCATTTCTGTTATAAAATTTTGCAAATAATCTTTCTTCAGCCTCGGTTCACACCAGAGGCGGCACGACTTGCAGGTCGCCTCACTGAGGCGACCTGCCCACGACTGCCGGGGCGACTTGCAAGACGACTTCTGTATAGAAGTCTATGCAAGTCGCCCCCAAAGTAGTACAGGAACCTTTCTTCTAAGTCGGAGCGACTTGCGTCGCTCCGATTAGAACGGTTCCATTGTACAGAACGGGAGGCGACTTGTCAGGGGGCTAGGTCGCCTGACAAGTCGCCCCCGTGTGAACCGAGCCTTATACATTTAGGCTAAACTGTATTCTGCTACATTTCTTTGGTGAAAATAACCCAAGTCAGTGTTTATTATTTAGTCTGTAGGAAAGCGTCCACCAACTATGGGGTATATATCTGAAAAATTGATCAGTCCTGATGTACTGACGGCTCTCATTTGAGGCCCAAAAAATACCAGGACAGTACAAATACCCCCCCAGATGACCCCTTTTTTGGAATGTGCACAGTCCAAGGTATTTTGTAAGAGGCATGGCGGGTGTTCTGAAGTTGTAATATGTCACAATTTTATGGAAAATGAATTAAAAATGTTTTTTTTTTTTTTTTACATACTGTCACCCTGCAATGGTACACTGCACTGTACACACATAATCATATAAATGGTGTGGTGGTGATCAGGGACATTGACTGGGGCCAGTATGTAAAAAAAGAAAAGAAAAAACACTATGACCAAAGCAATATAAATGTTACCATAGTAACATTGTTCTACTCTGGGAAAGTGATCAGGATTTTTTTTTTTTTACCCTTTACTAAATGAAATTGATTAGTTCGTTTTGTTGTTATTAGCCATGATTGGCCACAGCTAATCACATGGTATAGATGGGCTGTGATTGGCCCTGTCTGTACCATATAATCACATTGACCAATCACAGCTAGCAACGTCAGTGATGACGAAATGCATAGGGAGGAGTCTGTGACGTGTGACGCGACTTGTTTGCCAGGATGCAGCAACCATAAAATGGGCTTGAAACGCCGGGCGTTTCTTCCGTTCGCTTGCCTGCTTTTAATTATGTGCATGTGAGTGTAACCACTTTTAATTATACATTAAACTGGGAGGTTTTGGGATTTCTGCACTATGAAGTGTCTTCTTTTCTCTACCGGGTTATTACATTGGTGAATAAGCTGGTCTGTCTAATCCCTTACTGGTGAGGATCTGTCATTGCGAGTGATCGAGGCTTACTGATATCTACCTGAAGGAGCTGCCGTCTATCATCCCCCATACTGCTGAGGAGCAGTTGCTTGATAAATACCTATGCTTGTTTTGATCTACCTTAGGGTAAGAGGCAGTGTGTTTGGGTGATGGTGGCGATGTCAGTTCAAGCGGATTTCACCAGTTCTCTTACTACTACTTCATATCTGTATGGACTTTCATAATGATGTTTTATTTTAGTTTACTTTCAACACTGAAAGTTTGTTTATTCAATCTTATATTAGCGCTACACCACTTTTTACAGCAACATAATTGTACAGATGGATGGCATGAAAGGAAGCCATTAATTGTTTACAATTGTTATGTGATGTGCTGTGATTGGTCACAGTGATCACAGGGTACAGGCTGCAGGCCAGTACCCTGAGCAGTCATCGGCTGCGTCCAGTGGACACAGCCGGTGACAGATCGCGCCGTGGCACGGCACCCACGTGAGGCGTTCTCCTGAAGGACATAATAGGACGTCCACCCAGAACAACAAAGGTCCCGCCCAGCCTTCATTTGACAATAGGCTGGACGGGAAGTGGTTAAATATCTGAGAAATGTAAAAGCGAAATCACAAAAAAAAATTCACTACAACTGTATGGACGTAACTTTTATTCAGCTCAAGAGATGTCGTTTAACAGATCTCCATCCAAATTGCTGAGATTGTGAATTTTCCCGCACACACCTCTCTCCCAATGTGCAGACTTGTCAGGGGAACTTCAGGCACTTTTATTGCTGATAGTCTTTCTGTTACTGAAAATAACCCTTTCCAATCTGCTGCGTAATGCAACCTTCCAGGCCTGCCCATTTCTAATATTCAGTGGCTTTATGCACATATTTAAAATCTCTTATAATTTAAACAAGTCTAGATAACGAACCAATATAAAACAAATAACCTACATATGTACAAAGAGGCCTAGGTTGCCTTCCCTTGTCGGCCTTCGTGTGCTCCTTGGTCGGCACCACGCTGCGAATCTTCGTCCCCTGGACGTGCTCCCTTCTCCTTTGTTTATGGGGGGCCCTCCCTAGATGCAGCACCCCGTGGACACTGATACCGGTCACACACAGCTTAGCTATTTATAGATATCCCCTAAAATGACCTGCTGTATTGTACCTTCTTCTATCTGCTCCACCTCCTCTATCCCTGACACCTCAATGCTAATGACTCTGCCGTCGTCCGCCTCCACTGGGAGGAGGTGGTACTCTGTCACTGAGGTTGCCTCCTCTCCACCGCTGATCACAAAGTGGATTTGGTGGGTCTCTTGCTCTGCCGGTAGAACCTGCCAGGTGTACTCCTCCGCCTGGGCTCCGATCACCGGCTCTTGCTCCTCAAAGTTCACCTGATCGCTCTAGAAATGAAAAAAAAAAGTGAAAATATCTTGCACTTAATGGGAAGCTACAGAGCAATTTGCTGAGGCTGTGTTTCTCCTGTAAGCCCACCAAAGCACCTCCCCCTCCTGCCTTTCACGCTATGGACTAGACACTCCCCACAGCAAGCCTGATTTCGGACAACAGCTGAACATAAATAACATTATTAAAGGGATTCAAAACATTTACATTTTTTTAACAACAAACCTGCTCTGTGTACAGAGCAGCTCCGATCCACCTCTTCTGGGGTCCCCCGCCAGTGCTCCTGGCTCCTCCTGCTTTACGAGTACCTCCCCAACAAGCCGTTTGCTAAGGAGGGTACTCACTCATGAGCACTGCTGCCTGAGTCTATAGACACAGACAGCAGTGCTTTGCTCTGCCCTGAAATCCTCGTCACAGGAATTGATTGATAGCAGCAGGAGCCAATGTCGTCTGCTGCTGCTATCAATCTACCCTGTGAGAAGGGAGAGAGCAGAGAGAGACGCTGCTCTCATGCACAGCGCTGGATCCAGATCAAGCCTGATGAAGGAGCACGCATGCTCTGAACGCGCGCTCCTCCCCGCTCTCTCTCCAACCGGAAGTGATGTACACCGCTGTCTGTGAGCCGTCCTGAGTGTCTGGAAGCGCTGGGAACCACCGGCGTCCCTGGACCCATCAGCTGCCTCTTCACCAGTGAGAAGATAATCTTCCCCACGAGCGGAAGAACCACATTATTACCCGCTTGCCAACCAGCCGCCGTCATTATACTGCGGCAGGTCGGCACAATCCCGTGAGCCGTCGTAGCTATATGTTGGCTCCTTTAAGCGGGATAGCAGGTGCGTGCACACGAGCCCGCTGCACTGCAGGGGGTACCGATGCTTGTGGCCGACAGTCGCGATGACAGCCGGCCACGAGCGATCGCGGGCAGGAGAGGCAGAAAAGGGACACACAAATCCCTGTTCTGTGAGGAGTGACAGATCGTGAGTTCCTAATAGCTAGGAATTATGATCTGTAATTTCTTCTTGGTCAGTGCCCCCCCCCAGTTAGAAACACACACAGGGAACACAGTTAACCCCTTGATCGCCCCCTAGTGTTAACTCCATCCCTGCCAGTGACATTTTTACAGTAATCAGTGCATTTTTATAGCACTGATCGATGTATAAATGTCTATGGTCCCAAAAATGTGTCAAAAGTGTCCCACGTGTCCGCCATAATGTCGCAGTCCCCATAAAAATCGCAGATAGATCGCTATTTTATAAACGCTATAACTTTTGCGCAAACCAATCGATATATGCTTATTGCAATTTTATTATCAAAAATATGTAGAAGAATACATATCGGCCTAAACTGAGAAAAAATTAGCTTTTTTTAAAAAAAAAAAATGGGGATATTTCTTACAGCAAAAAGTACAAAATATTGTGTTTTTTCAAAATTGTAGCTCTTTTTCTGTTTATAGCGCAAAAAATGAAAATTGCAGAGATGATCAAATACCACCAAAAGAAAGCTCTATTTGTGGGAAAAAAAGGACGTCACTTTTGTTTGGGTGTAGTGCCGCACAACCACGCAATTGTCAGTTAAAGCAACGCAGTGCCAAATCGCAAAAAATGGCCTGGTCATTCAGCAGCCAAATCTTCTGGGGGTGAAGTGGTTAATCCCACATGCGCTGATATCTCATACATCTTGTGAGTTAGTCTTTTATGGTATAAAATGTCCTAATAATGCACTTATATGGAGCTGCTCTCCTTCTGTCTGTCAGATCAGGCAGAGAATGTGTTAAGGTAAAAAAACATTCAAAGGGAAGTACATGTTTTTTTCTTGATTCATTCTTACCTAGGTGGATGCTGCATCTATCCCCCACCAGCTCTAACACTGAGAACCTAGCGAGCAAACATTGCCGATCACTCCGTTCTCAGGGCTCCCTGAGGAGAGAGCTGGTGACTGTCAGTCCCTGCTGTCTGCTCTGCCCCCCCACCATGCTCACTGGAGGGCTGGGCCATGGTGGGGGCGGGAGCGGCCGGGCCCAGGTTCTCAGCGGCTCACTGAGAGGCTGAGCCAGATGCAGGTCCAGGCATGTGGGCAGAGCTGTCTTCACTGTCGTGATCTTGCCTGAGCCTGGACCGGCTCTGTGACATCAGCCCGCTGTCTGCTGAAAATGGGTCACAAGAGTGCAGAACGAACTGCACCCCTGTGATCCATAGGGCTTTGGCTGTACTTCTCCTTTGAAGTGTAAGTTCAGCTTTACAGAAAATCTATAAGGTGACCTTACACCGGATCCCCCCCCCATCCCCCCTGGTCCAGCTGTGCTGGAGTCCATCGATATTCTGCTGCATGCTGCTTCACCGGTCCAGGGATTTGAAATCCCAGCGGTTTAATCTCCTCTTCGTACTGCTTAGCCGGTACGGACCAGAGTGATTTGGTCAGCATTGTCACATGGACGATGTTGACCAATCAGAATCCATCTGGCCCGTCCTGTCAGCACTGTGAGGAGAGGAGAGAAGCGGGTGGGTGAAGAGGCATGCCGATGTCTAACAGAGGAGGATCGCGGGGGGTGGGGGGGGGGAATTGGGGAGGGAGGGGGTCAAGTGTAAGGTGATCTCACAGATTTTCTATAAGGCTGAACATACACTTTAAAGCTTTAGATCCACTTTAACATTCTCTTCTGCCAATCCTGTTTACAGTAACTAAATCTTATATATTAAGCAGGCACTCTTCAGCCACTGTGAATCTGGATCCCTGCCTTCCTTACCTGACTCTTGTCAGTGATTTTTCTCCTTTTTGCCCTCGGGGTGACTGATTTGATGGGCTTTTCGTTTCTATGAGTCTTCTGATGCTCGCGGAGGACAAACCGTTCCCGAAACGTGGCGGGACAGAAACGGCACTTCAGCTCGGTCTCTGAGTGAGCGTGCTGCTTCCGCAGGTGAATGTCTGTAATACAACACATGAAAACGGGTCACAATAAACATATGTGTACGGATACACAGGCAGTTAGAAGCGTCTTCAAATTTTAACCACTTGCCGCCAAATCACGTATCCGGTGTGTCATTTGACTTCAAGTGGCATCTATTTACTCAGCGTAACATCATCTTTTAGATTTTACAAAAAATTGGGTTATGTATTGTGTTTTTAAATTTAATAAAAGTGTTTTTTTTTTTTCCCCCAAAAAACTGCGTTTGAAAAATCGCTGCACAAATACCGTGGGACATAAAAATTGGCAAAACCCACCAATTTATTCTCTAGGGCCCCTGCTTTAAAACATTTTTTTTTAAAGATCTATATATAGATAGATAGTTTGGGGGTTCTAACTAGTTTTTTAGCAAAAAAAACCCCATAAAACAGATTTCCACATGGAAACAAAAAGTACCAGAAAATAGTGTAGCTGACTTTTGTTAGGACACTTACCTGTCCAGGAATCCCATGATGTCAGCACCCCAGCCGAGTTTTCAATCGGCATACGGTGCTGCTGCCACATTCCTTGTAAGGGAAACTGGCAGTGTAGTCTTTGCGGCTTCACATCAGATTCCCCCACTTACGCATGCACAAAGCGTGCTGCGCCTTATAAATTTGGGGGAAGGAGGAGGAGGGCCCAACTTCCGGGCGACCTCGACGCTTCCCCCCCCCCGAAAGGTGCCAAATGTGGCGGGGGGGGGGGGGGGGTGATGCAAACAAGCGAAGCTTCCCAATTTAGGTGGAGCTCCGCTTTAAAGTGGTTAAATCATTTATTTATAATGATGGTATTTATTGTATGTATTTATTTATTGTATTTGCCATATGTTTTGGATCCCTGTGGATCTTGGAAGTCACTATAGTATACACTAAGGATGAGCTCCGGCGTGTTCGCACACTCCACGTGCCGAGCCCGCCAGGAAGTCAGCACGGCGCAGCGCTAATCACAGGCAGTGAGACATTTTCCCGATGTGTGGCTGCAGAGATCAGGAAGTGTCTCACTGCCTGTGATTAGCGCAACTTCCTGGCAGGCTCTGCACGTGGAGTGTGCGAACACGCCGGAGCTCATCCTATCCACTATCTACCGATTCTTGAGCTGAGCAGCTGTCCTGCTGCATTATGAACACAGGAGGTCCGTTGCTTGGATGCAATTCGGAGAACACTTTGCATTCTCTCAAGCAATGCAAAGCGTCCCCCAATTTTAGGGCCTGGGGGCAGCGAATCCCATACCTTTGCCAAAGCATACCATCAGGTCTGGGAAGGAGGTGAATCAGAAGTATACTCACTCAGACTGTGCTTCCCGGTCAGGATGGTTTTACACAGAGGACAGCTTAATTTGGGGAGCTCTTTGGTGTGTTTCCGCTGAATGTGCATCAACATGCTGGTCTTCTGCGTGAACTTGGCCTCACATACATTACATGTAAAAGGCTTCTCTCCTGAGAAAGAAAAAAGGGAGGATAAATCAATGAAAGTTAGCAAATTCTGGACAGAATATTATATTACAGCTTCTAGCTGTTCTCACACCATCCACTGTGATGGCAGTAAACCACTTCAGCTCTGGACAGATTTACCCCCCTTCCTGACCAGGTCATTTTTTTTTGCGATACGGCACTGCGTTGCTTTAACTGACAACTGTGCGCTCGTGCGATGCTGTACCCAAATAAAACTGAATAGAATAATAGAAATAGAACTTTCTTTTGGTGGTATTTGATCAACTCTGCGGTTTTTCATTTTTTGCGCTTTAAACAAAAAAAGAAGACCGACATTTATGAAAAAAAAAATGCTGCAGTGACTGACTTTCAATATTAGGACACTTACCTGTCCACAAATCCAGTGGTGTCGTCACCTGAGCCGATTTTTCAATGGGCTCTTGGGTGCTGCCACCACCATCTCAGCTTTGATGGCTATACAGCAAGTTCCTTATTGCGCATGCGCGAAGTGCGCTGCACTTTGTGAATGGCACAGTGGCGAGGGAAGGAGGGGGGGCCGAACTTCTGGCTGAGTTTGCCGTGGTTTCAAAACTAGGTACTCGCTCCCCCCTCCACCCCGAAAAATGCCAAATGTGGCAGAGGAGGGGGGGGGGGGGGGAAGGTTAACAAGAAAAGCTTCCCCTTTTGGGTGGAGCTCCGCTTTAACATACATACCTGCAGCGGTTCGCATGAACAAGGTGCGATTTTGATGTGGTAACCACACAGGACTCACTGCAAATTCCGCAATGCATTGGTGTGAACAGGAACTAAGGCTCGGTTGAATGAATGATGAATGAATAAATGTATGATTTGTATAGCGCTGCACATGCGAACTGAATCGCCTCAAGGCGCTAGATCTCTCCTGTGTTGTCCAGCTCCTTAGAAGAGGTAGGTCTTGACTTTCTTCCTGAAGGCCTGATGGTTTTCTTCCATGCGGATGTGGGTAGGTAGAGTGTTCCATAGCCGTGGTCCTTGGTTGAGAGTGCTGCCACCTGAAAGTCAGGCGACTTTGCTAGGTGACTGCGATTTGAGAACTATTTTGATGCGACTTTGAAGCGAAGGAGGGGCTACACTGCAGGGAATGCCTGTGTAATCTTCCTGTAATGTCAGATCTGAATCACATCAATGTAGATGAGGATCTAACTTGGAGGCGACTTCCATTAAAGTCTATGGGCACAAGTCGGACAGAAGTCGCCCCACAGGAACCTTTTCTAAAGTCGGAGCGATTTCAGTAGTGCCAATTAGGACAGCTCTCATAGACTAACATGGGATTTCACATGTCATGCGACTTGAGGTCTCACAAGTCGCGGCAGTGTGAACCGAGCCTAAGAGTTTGGCGGCTAGCAGCAGCTGATGTTGTTTTGTCAAACAGCAACAAGGGGGTACTGCAAGACAGCCACCCCATTCCCTACCTACCTGTGTGAGTTCTCTTATGCCTGGTCAGCTTGAAGGAATCAGTTGTGGAGAAGTTGCATTGTTCACAGTGGAATGGGCGGTCATCATTGTGGACCTGAATGTGAAGGATCAGCTCGAGGGCCTAGACACACAGAGGGAAGGAAGTTTTCTATGTAAGACAACTTTCCAGCATACGAATATCAGACCAGAATGAAAAGCAAAAATCATAACCTCTTATCCAAATAATATACAATGTCCTATAGCAGGGGGTCTCCAAACTATCTAAACAAAGGGCCAGTGTCAGTGGGAGGAATGGTGCCCCCATCATTGGTGTCAATGGGAGGATTAGCACTACATCATTGGTGTCAGTGGGAGGATTAGCACTACATCATTGGTGTCAGTGAAAGGAATAGTGCCCGCAATTGTTGGTGTCAGTGAGAGGAATAGTGCCCCATCATTGGTGTCTGTGGGAGGAATAGTGTCCTATCATTGGTGTCTGTGGGAGGAATAGTGCCCCATCATTGGTGTCTGTGGGAGGAATAGTGCCCCATCATTGGTGTCTGTGGGAGGAATAGTGCCCCATCATTGGTGTCTGTGGGAGGAATAGTGCCCCATCATTGGTGTCTGTGGGAGGAATAGTGCCCCATCATTGGTGTCTGTGGGAGGAATAGTGCCCCATCATTGGTGTCTGTGGGAGGAATAGTGCCCCATCATTGGTGTCTGTGGGAGGAATAACTCCTCATCATTGGTGTCTGTGGGAGGAATAATGCCCCATCATTGGTGTCTGTGGGAGGAATAATGCCCCATCATTGGTGTCTGTGGGAGGAATAATGCCCCATCATTGGTGTCAGTGGGAGGAATAGTGCCACATCATTGGTATCAGTGGGAGGAATAATGCCCCATCATTGGTGTCAGTGGGAGGAATAATGCCCCATCATTGGTGTCTGTGGGAGGAATAATGCCCCATCATTGGTGTCTGTGGGAGGAATAATGCCCCATCATTGGTGTCAGTGGGAGGAATAGTGCCACATAATTGGTGTCAGTGGGAGGAATAGTGCCCCATCATTGGTGTCAGTGGGAGGAATAGTGCCCCATCACTGGTGTCAGTGGGAGGAATAATGTCCCAGGGGCTGGATAAAGGCAAGCAAAGGGCTGCAGTTTGGAGACCACTGGCCTACAGGATAATTTCATTGTTAGGTAACCGACTTTAAATACAGACTTACCCCCAAAGACTCATTCTCACAAAAAGGACATTTAAACATGTTCTCTGGCTTGTGTAATTTTTTATGTTTCAGGAGCTCCATGCCGGTAGAGAAGGCCTTGTCGCAGTCTTTACACCGATGCAGCTTCACCTCTATGGGCAGGAATGATAAAATTCATAATGTGTTCATAAAAAAGGAAGCCTCAATCCACCAGTATAAGTAAAAAATGCTTAATATTCAGCTGTGATTACTGTATTGAGATGAACTGTGCTCACCGATCTGCTGCTCAGGGCTGATTGGCTGAATCCGTCTCCCTTTAATGGATGGGGGTCGGGGTGTGGAAGCCGCCTGGGGAATGAAGTCGGGGACGAGACTCTGAGGAGAAGAAAAAAAAAAATGTAACAACTGTATAGGGAGAGGAAAACCCGCTTCCAGAAAAAGATGGGCTGGGGAGAACGATGCCCCCTCTTGATTCACAGATGACCTTTCCAATTACCTACGTGAGCAGTCCCCTCATTGCTTGCACTTAACCACCTCAGCTTTGGGAGATTTTACCCCCCTTCATGACCAGGCAATTTTTTCTTCCTCGGCTTTGGAAGATTTTACCCCCTTTAATGACCAGGCCATTTTTTGCGATCCGGCACTGCGTCGCTTTTGCTGACAATTGTCCGTTCGTACGACGCTGTACACGAACAAAATTGGCGTCCTTTTTTTCCCCATAAATACAGTTTATATTTGGTGGTATTTAGCAGCGTTTCGTTTACACACGTTTTTCATTGTTGGCTATTTAAGAATAAATAAAACGCTTTTAAACGCAAATGCGGCAAAATGCAGCTAAACGCGGCATGTAAACGCGGCAAAACAGACGTTTCAAACGTGGGTTACTATCTGTCAAGTTAAATTGTTCAGGAGAGATTGTAAAAACGTGCCGTGTACATGAAGCCTAATTGGTTTGCATAAAAATTACAGCGTCTACAAACGATGGGAAATATTCACAAATTTTAATTATCTTTTTTGTTAACTAGTAATGGCAGCGATCAGTGACTTATAGCAGAACTGTGATAGTGCGGCGGGCAATCTGATACTAACTGAAGCTGGGGGGGAACTGACACTGACATCACCATAAATTACACACATAGGTTGGACTTGGACTTTTTTCAATCTCACCTACTATGTAACTCTGTAAAAGTGACACTAATACAGTGATCAGTGATGAGTGTGAAGGGAGGGGGCTGGGAAGGGGGTTAACATTAAGGGGCATTTAAACGGTTAACTGTGTGCCTAAAAAGTGTAAAGTTTGTAATGTGCGCTGCTTTTACTAAGCAATGTGACTATTTTGACTCCCTGCTTTGTAGGGTGAAAGAAAACAGCCACATCGCTGCTCTCTATAGAGAGCCCTGTGAGTTTTTTTCTTTACCAACACAGGGCTCTCTTCTGTCATTTGCTCAGCCGATCAGACGGTCCCAGCCATAAACCGGCTTGTGCTGTAGAGAATGACAGCACAGCCGGGTCGACGGGAGAGCGTGGCCCCTACCCAGAAATGCTGGATCATGTATATAAATAAATAAATATAAATTATATATCTATATAAACGTGATGCAGCGCAGCGTGGCCACACTGTAGCAGTAAAGCTGCAGTAGGTGGTCGGGAAGTGGATAAAGTGTAAGTTTACCTTAAAAAACTATTTCCACAAATTCCCCCCCCCCATGCAGGGACACAAAATCCATCCCTTCCCTGCTGTCAGAACGAAGCTCTGTCTTGTATACATAGGCAGAGCTCCGTTCTGTGTCTCTGCCCGACGATCGTTGGGTGCCGGCGGACATCTAGTGCCTGGCACCCGCAGAGCGGCTTCTGTTGTGAATAATCTCCTGTAGGCGGAAGTGCAGAACTCCTACATATAGATAGATAGATATATCCTGGACAGATAGATAGATATAGATATATATATATATATATATATATATATAGATATATATATATATATATATATATATATATATATATATATATATATATATATATATACTGTATCTAGATATATATATCTAGATAACTATCTATATATCTATTATATTATATAATATATAGATATATATATATATATATATATATATATATATATATATATATATATATAGATAGATGTATCTATATCTATCTATCTATCTATCTATCTATATATATATATATATAGATAGATAGATAGATAGAGAGAGATATATATATATATATATATATATATATATATATATATATATATATTCTATATCTATATACTGTATTTATCGGTGTATAACACGCACCCCAATTTAGGAGGGAATTTTAAGGAAAAAAAAAACTTTTAGGAGGGAAGTTGAAGAGAAAAAAACTTACATTTAAATGCCCATCAGTGCAGCCTTGCCCCAGTGCAGCCTTCGATCCTCTATCCCTGCCATCCTGGGCTTCAAAATCAGCGACCGCGATTTGAAAATGGCGCCGCCGGCGCCGAAATACACAGAGCCGGTCCTCGGCTCTTCCCGGCGGCTCTCGTTCACTTTCGGCTCCACTCGTAGTCCCGAGCAGAGCTATCCGAACCTAGCCGAGTAGGTTCGGATAGCTCCGCTCGGGACTACGAGTGGAGCCGAAAGTGAACGAGAGCCGCCGAGAACCGGCTCTGTGTATTTCGGCGCCGGCGGCGCCATTTTCAAATCGCGGTCAGCGATTTTGAAGATGTGACAGCTCGGGATCGCAGGGGATTGGCGTATAACACGCACCTGCGATTTTCCCCTGATTTTAAGGGGAAAAAAGTGCGTGTTATACGCCGATAAATACGGTATAAATATATATCTATGGAATTCTACTTTAAAGTGAGATTTTCTGCAATTTTTAACCACATACTGACTGTCCTCATAGCAGATTTACTGCTACAGGACCGCAGATATATATATATGTGTGATTCTACATAGGAGGGCGGTCCTGTAGCAGTAAATTTGCTATGGGGACAGCCAGTATGTGGTTAAAAATTGCAGATAATCTCACTTTAAAGTAGAGTTCCAGCAAAAAACTATTAAGGCTTAAAAATTACACATGTATGATAATTAACCTGTGCAAGAAAGATGTATATACTTACCTATTTTCAGCCTGCTCGGGGCTGAAAAAAAAAGTTGAAATGATTGTACACTTTCTGTCTCTTACCTGCTGCTCTGCACTCTGTGCGTCCGGATTAATAGACTCCAGTGTTAGGACTATGGGCTCGGAGGACTGTTGCTCCACTATGGGCCGAAAGACTTGGGCCAGATCTTGCACCTCGTACACCTCGGCATGCATCGCCTCAGCGTCCACCTGCTCACCGCTCTGCAGCACTATGGCCTGCACAATGCTGCCGTCTTCCGTCTGCATTGGTATGCTGTGCAGCTCTGTCACAGTGCCCTGCTGCTCCCCCTGCTGATAGTTTAGAAACAGCTGAGCCTCGCCTGTGGCCGGTACGATGTTCCAGGACACTCCATCTTCAGTGGTGGCGATCTCTGCTTCCTCCTCCTCCAACTCATAAGTCTGAAATCAAGGAAAATACATTAAAGTGATTATAAACCTTTTTACTGCAACAATTGCGCAGTCATGCAACACTGTACCCAAATTAAAACTTTTATCATATTTTTCACACAAATAGAGCTTTTTTGGTGCCAATCACCACTGTTTTTTTTTTGCTGAAATTTTTTTTTTTAAATGTATATATATATATATATATATATATATATATATATATATATATATATATATATATATATATATATTTTAAATTCTGTTTATTTGAAAAAAAGAAAGTTTAGGTACAAAACAGAGCCTATTGGGCATACCCAGGCTTTAAGATATACATCTAGAAAGGCACATACAACAACATTAGTGCCAACCTGGCACTGAATGGTGGTACACTCCAATAGCTACTAAGACAAAAAAAAATTGAACAAAATGTTGTAAATAATAGGATTTTTTATAACAGCTTACCTGTAAAATCCTTTTCTTTCGATAGACATCACGGGATACATAGCCACAGTAATAACTGATGGGTTATGTAGGTACCTTTAGGTATTGGACACTGGCACACCCTAACCAGGAATTTCAACCCCCTATATAATCCCTTCCCTTGCAGGGATACCTCAGTTTTGTAGCAAAGCAATATAAGTGTATTAGAAGAGGGGCGGGACCTCTGTGTCCTTTGATGTCCATGGAAAGAAAAGGATTTTACAGGTAAGCTGTTATAAAAAATCCTATTTTCTTTCTCGAACATCACGGGACACAGAGCCACAGTAATTACTGATGGGATGTCCCAGAGCAATGCTACCTGAGGGGGGGGGGGGTCACAACCAAGTAGGGTGCAATCAGACCTGAGGACCCTGTATCGCTGTCTGCAGCACACTACACCCAAAGGCGATATCCTCATGCCTTCTCACATCCACCTGATAAAATCTGGTGAATTTATGGACTGAAGACCAGGTTGCGGCCTTGCAGATCTGAGCCATAGAAGCCTGGTGATGCACTGCCCAAGAAGCACCAATAGCCCTTGTGGAATGTGCCTTGATCTGAAACGGAGTAAACTTCTGATTCAAACCGTAAGCTTGAATAATCAATTGTCAAATCCATTTAGAAATGGTAGCTTTTGACGCTGCCTGTCCTCTATTGGGACCCTCTGGCAGCACGAACAAAACATCCGTTTTGCGAATCTGAGCAGTTGCTTCCAGATAGGTCTTGACTGCTCTTACTACATCCAAAGAATGTAGAGATCTCTCTTCTGGAGAAGAGGGATCTGGAAAAAAGGAAGGCAGAATAATGTCTTGGTTTAGATGAAAATCTGAAACCACCTTCGATAAAAAACTAGGATGAGGGCGCAGTACCACTCTATCCTTGTGTACAATCAAATAAGGCTCCTTACAGGAAAGAGCTGCTAATTCTGATACTCTTCTAGCAGAAGAGATGGCTACCAGAAAAATTACCAAAGGACCAAAGGAATCTGACGTATTGGTTCAAAAGGCTGCTTCTGTAACACCGCCAGAACCAAATTCAAGTCCCAGGGGTTTAGGGGCACCTTAACCGGAGGATTAAGACGCATCACCCCCTGCATAAAGTTTCGGACCAAAGAATGCGAAGCAAGTGGCCGATGAAACAATACTGATAAAGCCGAGACCTGGCCCTTGATGGTATTCAAAGCCAGCTTCATCTCTAATCCTAATTGTAGAAAATCAAGAATTCTACCTATGACATATTTCCTGGGATGCCAACCCCTGGATTCACACCAGGATACATAAGCTTTCCAGACTCTATGATAAATCATTCTGGAAGCTGGCTTGCATTTATCAAGGTAGATCTGACAGGACCTGAAAGCCCACGACTCTTCAGAACGTGGGTCTCAATAGCCAAACCGTCAAATTTAGCGTTTGTAAGGCAGGATGGAACACTGGACCTTGAGATAACAGGTCTGGGCGTACCGGTAGGTTCCACTGGGAACCCACCGTCATCCTTACTATTTCTTCATACCAAGTCCTTCTGGGCCAAGCGGGGGCCACCAGAAGTACCGACTTCCTTTCCTGTCTGATCCTGGGAAGGAGTCGTGGCAGTAACAGAATAGGCGCGAATGCATAAATCAGTGAGAACCAATACCACGGAATCACCAACGCATCCGTCCTGCATGCAAGAGGATCCCTCGTCCTTGCCACAAATTTGTCTATCTTTTTGTTAAATCGGGATGCAAAGAGATCCACATCTGGGACCCCCCATCTTTGGCATATGGCCAAAAAGACGTCGGGTGCAGAGACCATTCCCCTGGGAGTAACTGCTGGCGACTTAGATAGTCCACCTGCCAGTTCTCTATCCCTGGAATGAAAACTGCCGATATGCATGGCACATGCATCTCTCCCCAGACTAAGATCTGGTTCACCTCCTTTTGAGCAGCTCGGCTCCGGGTGCCTCCCTGATGACTGACATAAGCCACTGCTGTGGCATTGTCGGACTGGATCCTGACCGGGCAACCCTGTAGCCTGATAGTCCAGGCTCTTAGGGCTGGGTATACCGCCCGGATCTCCAGAATGTTGATGGGTAAGGTCCTCTCTGTCTTGGACCATAGCCCCTGGATCGCAGACTGTTCCAGAACTGCTCCCCAACCTGACAGACTGGCATCTGTTGTTACCACCGTCCAGGTAACCGGTAGAAAGGATTTCCCCTTCTGCAGGTTTTCGGGTATGAGCCACCAATTGAGGCTCTGACGCACCGCATGTGACAGGTGCATCGGAAAGTCTAATGCCTGAACCTTCTTGTTCCAGGCCGACAGAATACTGTGTTGCAGTAGTCTTGAATGGAACTGAGCATAGGGAACTGCTTCGAATGAAGACCCCATCTTTCCCAGCAGCCTCATACAAAGGCGGACAGAAGGACCCTTCTTGGTCCTGACTGTCAGAATCAGCTCCCTTAAAGCAGTGATCTTTGCCTGAGGAAGAAATACCTTCTCCTGGCTTGTATCTATGATCAGACCCAAATACTCCAGTCTTCTTACTGGTTTTAGGAAAGATTTTTCTAGGTTGAGGATCCAACCTAGATGTTCCAGATACTTGACTGTGGATCTCAAGTTCCCGTTCAAGGAGGCTACCGACTGGTCTATCAAGAGCAGGTTGTCTAGGTATACCCGGAGCCCTTAATCTGGCCAGAGGAGGAGCCAAGATCTTCCTGAACACTCGAGGTGCAGTGGCTATCCCGAAAGGCAGAGCCACGAACTGGAAATGGCGCCCTCCTATCTCGAAGCGCAGAAACTTCTGATGAGCAGGAAAAATGGGCACATTTGCATCTCTGATATCTATCGATGCCAAAAATTCTCCTCCCTGCAGGATGGAGACTACTGTCCGAATTGATTCCATGCGGAAGGACTGTATCCTTAGGAATCAATTCAGAACCCTTAAATCCAGAATGGGTCTGACAGCCCCATTTGGTTTTAGGACCGTAAAAAGGTTGGAATAGAAGCCCAATCCTTGATCCTTTGTGGGAACCACCATAATGACCTCTTGCAACAAAAGTCGCTCTAACGCTAGAAGGAGCGACTGCTTCTTCTCTGGGTCTCTGGGAACACTTGATCTGAGGAAAAGAGGAGAGGGAAATTCTTGGAACTCCAGCCTGTACCCTAAGGTTACCATGGAGATTACCCATCTGTCCTGGAAGTCCTCCTGCCAGAGCCTTGAAAACTGTAGCAGTCTTCCCCCCACTCGAGCGAGGGCGCCCCCTCATGAAGAGGCCTTAGTGTCTTGTCTAGAAGACTTCTTCTCCCAGGACTTCTTTTGTCCCTGGGGGTGACTCTTGTTTCTTGTCACAGATGGAGGAGGCCGTCGTAACTGCCTGGAGGCTGATGCCCCTGGCGCTGGGGAAAGAGTCCGTTTGAAAGAGGGACGCTTACTCTTCTTCTTAACAGGTAAGAGAGTGCTTTTCCCACAAGAGATTCTCTTGATATAGTTATCCAAGTCTTCTCCAATCAACCTTGCACCACGAAAAGGAAACCCAGCCAAGAGCTTCTTACATGGTGCTTCAGCTGACCAAACTTTCAACCATAAGATTCTACGCATATGCACCAACCCAAGTGAAAGGCGAGAGGTTTGCATGATAGAATCTCTAATGGCGTCAACAACATAACATAAGGCCGCTGGAAGGTTAGCAAACCCCTGGGCCTGTTGTTCAGGTAAAACTTTGATGACCTGCTTAACATGGTCTCTTAAGTATTGACAGACTCCAATCGCTGCTACTGCAGGTTGGGCCACTGATCCTGCTAAGGAAAAAACATCCTTTAATAAGGATTCCATCTTTTTATCCACAGGATCCCTAGGCATCTGAGCATTGTCTACAGGACAAGTCAGACTACTATTTACAGAGGAAATGGCCGCATCAATGGCCGGCATTCCCCACATCTTAATAAATTTTTCTTCCATAGGATAAAGTGTTGAAAACTTTTTTGGCGGAAGAAATCGCTTATCTGGGTGATCCCACTCAGAATAAAGGAGCTTTTCAAGTAAATTATGAACAAGAAAAGCATGTGTTGTTTGAGAGGGTTTCAGCGACCCCAAAGAAGAAGAGGATTCTTTAACAGCTTCAGGTACGGGCAACTTGAATGTGGAGCGGACCAATCCAGTAAGGATCTGCACTAAGACTTTCTCCTCTTGGGAAGCCGAAGAGGGTCCCTCTCCACCTGATTCCCCAGAAGAGGAATCATCTGTTCCATCCCGATCCTCTGAAAGGGATTCATCTCCTTTATCCCAGAGCTCCTCTGCTTGAGGGTCTTGGGAAAGAGAGGAAGGCCTAGTACGTTTTCTTCCACTGAGTGAAGCTGTAATCACGGCCATTAATCTTTCCTCTAATCCAGTAATGGTTGAGGAAAAGACCTCTTGTGTAATGTATACAGGGGCTGTAGTGCCGGAAGCAGGTACAGCCCCTGACCCCAATGGCTCTCCCTGGCCAGCCGTCCCTGGCCCCTCAGGGGGGGAGGATGTAGCAGACAGGGGGTCCTCAGAACCTGAACGAGATCCCCTAGTGTCTCTGGTTCTGGGGGTACTTGAACCTCTTCTACCCATAGTGCAAAGCAACAAGGTGTGAGGTATCCAAAATGAACACTGACTGCTGAGTGATGTAGTCTGGCAAAAGCCTTGCTACCAAATGCCCAGTCCGTTGTTACCTTAGTAAATGCAGCCTAGGAGAAAGCTCTGTGTCCCTCCAAGGCTCAAAGCACCTGTAAAGTGTGCTTTAAATGGCCATGCTTCTGGCACTGTGGGCGTCTAAGCACTCTGACGCTGTGCTGACGCCCTGCCCCCCCTCTGCCACGCCCCCCCTTCGTTTTTTTCTTCGAAAAACGTGCGCTTCCCGCGCGAGCCTGACCCTTCCGAATAATCATGGAGGAAGGCTGGGGGTGGAGGAGGAAGGAGAGAGGCCGGCAGCAATGGGGCCTGCATACCTGCAATGGCGGCATGGCGGCAGCGACAGTGCGGTGTAAAACTGCCTTACAGCCCACTTGCGGCCTCCCCCTAGCCTGGGGGGAATATCCCAGAGGAGAAAACCCCCCATCCCATCCTACCTGGAGCCGGTCGGAGGAGCTTGTACAGCGTTGAACTCTGAGACAGAAATCAGCATGAGAAGGTATGTGCTCTTGGCAGCCCCCGGTGGTCACGACAGGCATAGCATGCATTTACCTTAAAGGAGAAAAACCTACTAGAATTCAAAAATTCTGTGGAATCGCCTCTTACCTTATCCAGCCGCAGGGTTCTGTATACACAGAACCAATCTTCACCTCTCACGGTGGGCTCCGTTTAAAAAAAACGTCAGAGACTGGGGCCCCCTACAAGTAGGGGGATCCTGCAGTTCTGGCCCTGTAAAGCACCCAGCCAGAAATTAGGAGATTTAAAGCCATTTTCTGATCTGCGGTGTCCAGCTCTCTAAAAAGAGAAGCGTTACAGGTAAAACCTCGTTTCTTCGGACATGAGGCCCGAGTACCATCCAATTCGGCCATGAAAGGACACTTTGAATGGATCCGGTTCACCTGGCTTGCCCCAGTATAGGATATCAGGATATTTACTTTGGAGCTTCAGCACAGGACATCTTTACACGTCCAACACCTAAGACACTGGCGTAAAAACTGAGGTATCCCTGGAAGGGGAGGGATTATATAGGGGGTTGAACTTCCTGGTTAGGGTGTGACCAGTGTCCAATACCTAATGGTACCTACATAACCCATCAGTTATTACTGTGGCTATGTGTCCCGTGATGTTCGAGAAAGAAAGGTAATTTTTCTCCTTCACTGATGAGGCTGCACTAATGAGCACTGATAGGTGGCACTGAGATAGCATTAATATGCCACACTAATGGGCACTGATAGGTGGCGCTGACCGACATCACTGCTGGCCACTGTTGGTGCTGCACTGATGATCAGTGCCCTGATTATCTGTACAGGTCTCCCCTGTGAGGAGAAGCCGCTGATCGTCTCCCCTCTCCTCACACTCTGTCAGTGTGAGGCGAGGAGAGAGGATTACCGGCACTTCCGTGTTTACATGCGATTAGCTGTGATTGGACACAGCTGACCACATAGGGTAAAGAGCCGCGTCAGTGGCGCGTGAGACTGGGGCGACGTCGTCCCAGAATGAGAATGCAACCAGTCCGTTGTTATCGGACTATACGGCGGGCAGGAGGTGGTTAAATACATTTCATTCAAAAAGCGTATGTCCAGCCAAAATATTTTTATTTATTAGTGTTGGATAGTGTAGGAAAAGTTTTTACTGCTAAATGGGGCTCCGTTAGAGAGATTTTCCCTCACTTCCTGTCCTGCTGACAACATTTTACCACACAGGAAGTGAGGGGAACCCTCTAGCAGCAAAAAAAATACTTTATTTAGCCACTTTTTTCACACAAATAGAGCTCTCTTTCAATAGTATTTAATCGCCACTGTGTTTTTTATTTGTTTGCTAAATAAACTGAAAAAAAACAAAAAAAAAAAACACGTTTTTCTTTATTTCGGTTATAACATTTTGCAAATAACCTATATTCAGCTACATTTCTTTGATGAAAAAAACCCAAATCAGTGTATATTATTTAGTCTGTAGGAAAGTTATAGAGTCCACAAACTATGGGATGTAGATGTGAAAATTGTGACTAAAAAGGAGGACCACAGGCAAGCTTGCAGCAAAGCAAACGAGCCAGCGACAAAAGGGGTGGGACTTTACATGAAGCGGCTGGTTCGCAATTGAATAGATTGGTGGATAGATAATTTGTTTATTAGAGCATACACAGTAGGTAACACAGAAGGTAACTAATGTGTATGCTCTAAAAACAAATTATCTATCCACCAATCTATTCAATTGCGAACCAGCCGCTTCATGTAAAGTCCCACCCCTTTTGTCGCTGGCTCGTTTGCTTTGCTGCAAGCTTGCCTGTGGTCCTCCTTTTTAGTCACATTGACAGGGATGGAAACACGTGGTCTTACCAGACCACGTTTTCATGTAAAGTTCCAAATCCCCTCCTTTTCATTCTATATATCTAAAAATTGATCATTCCTTATGTACCGACGGCTTATCTCATTTCTTGAGGCCTGAAAATCCCAGGACAGTACAAAAATTCCACCAAATGACCCATTTCTGGAAAGTAGACAGTCCAAGGTAATTAGTAAGAGGCATGGCGAGTTTGTCAAAGTCGTCACAATTATTTGGAAAATGAATTTAAAAAAAAAAAAAAACAAATACTTTTTTTTTTTTTTTTTACATACTGTCACCAGTGCAGTACAGTGTTGTCATATAACTGGTGTGGCAGCGATCAAGGACACAGACCTTACGTAAAAGAAAAAAAAAAAAAATTATATTATATATACCATTTTTACTGAATGAAACTGGTTTTGTTGTGATTAGCGGTGATTGGTCAAAGCTAATCACATGGCACAGATAGACTGATTGGCCCTGTCTGTACCATGTGATCACTGTGATCAATCACAGTTAGCAACACTGTTTTATACAATGGATGGCATGAAAGGAAGTCATCCATGGTTTACAAAAGGTCATGTGATCTGTGATTGGTCACAGAAATCACATGACACTGGCAGCGGGATAGTGCAGTGATCAGTCATCGGCTGTGTCTGGTGGACACAGCCTGTGACAGATCGCTCTGGAAGGACATCCTATGACAACAGTGCTCCCATCCGGCCTTCATTTTACTATAGGCTGGGCTAGAACCCCTGCCAGATTTATGTTTTTGTCTCTGTCCCTATTGCGTACATGTTGTCACCAGGACAGGAAGTGAGGGGGAATACTGCCAACAGAAACCACAGATAGCAGTATTTCAGGACCTTGCAAGACAGCAACAACTGTCACTGTAATATTATTGTCTGGGCAACAAAGAAGACTTGCTTCTGCCCAAGTTATCTTCCATAGACATTCTAAAGACAACGTAATGCTACAAACACAAAGGAAACAAAGAAAAAAAACACGAGTCTGCACGGTGACAACTTCCAAAGGCCTCACCTGTATATCTTGCTTGACGGATTTCAGCTCCATTGTCTTTCGGCTCCTGTGACTCTCCTGATGTTGCCGGTAGAGGTATCGCTCGTGAAACTCCTCAGAGCAGATGCGGCACCTGATCGGAACCTCCAGGTAGGTGTGCTGCTTGCGGATATGAACCTCTGAAAAAAAGATATTAAAGGGCAACTTTAGTCAAACAGCTAAATTCACAAGTGATGTACAAAGACAAACTGTTGAAGCTGCAGACAGATTTACAGTGGGCAAAGAATATAATTATCCCCCTTTAAAATAATCACAGTTTGTTGCTTTGCAGCCTAAAATGAAGACAGTTTTTTTTTATCCAGCTGTATTTACTTATAACATCTAATTGAAAGATAAAACACCAACATGTCAGAAAACATAAAAATTAAAAAATTAAAAAACCGAATCACTGAGTTGGAAAAAGGATCGCCACCCTCCTAAAAATGACTTGTAAACTCATTCAGGTGTAGCTAATCACCTTCTCAATGGCACACAAAGCCAAGTGACTTTCAACTGTGATCAGCTGTGGTCATTTTGATTAGCTCAGCATGAAAAGAGCTTCCCTGGAGCATTTCAGTCCCTGGCAGTGCAACCAAAGCAAACAATCAACTATGGGTGGCAAGGCACGGTCACCGGAATCAAGTTGTGGACAGGCACAAGTCAGGAGATGGATACAAAGGCTTTATCAATGCCAAGAAGCAGAGTAAAGTCTATTATTAAGAAGTGGAAGGTATTTGGTACAAAACAGACCCTCCCTGGATCAGGACGTCGTTCCAGACTGGATGAAAGAGCCATGGATGGTCAGAGAGGCGACCAAGAGGCCTACAGCAACTCTGCCAAAGAGTGGTCATTGTGTGCATGTGACAATACCACAAATCTTCCACCAATGTGGCTTGTATGGGAGGGTTGCAAGAAACACTCCTCAAGAAAGGCCACACGCTGTTAGCACTGAGCTTTGCCAAAACATACCTTGAAGATTCTGAAACCACATGGAAAAAGGTGCTCTGGTCAGATGAGACTAACATTGAATGATTTGGCCTCAACACCAAAAGATATGTCTGGTGGAAATCCATCCACCAAATAACACCAATCCTACAGTAAAGCATGGAGGTGGTAATATCCAGCTATGGGGGGGTTCTATGCAGCAGGGACTGGAGCGCTTGTCAGGATAGAAGGAAAAATGCCTGCCGGAAAACAGTCAATGGGAAGAAGGTTTACCTTCCAACATGACAATGACGCAAGCACACAGCAATAATGAGCACACAGTGGTTGGGGGAGAAGACGGTGAATGTCCTTGCATGGCCTAGCCGGTTCCCGATCAGCTGCCGCAGTGTTGCTGCGGCAGAATGGCACGGGTGGGCGAAACGACGTTACCTTACGTCGGTTTGCCTTTTGACCACTAGGGGGCGCACGCCCCACCGGAGCCGATGCAAGTGCCTGGCAGGCGCGATGACCCGCCGGGCACCCGCGGTTGATCGTGACAGAGCAAGAACCAGGATCTGTGTGTGTGTAAACACACAGATCCCGGTTCTCTCAGGGGAGAGGAGACAGATCGTGTGTTCATACTAACTATGAACACCGGTCTCCCTCTCCTCCTAGTCAGTCCCATCCCCCCCACAGTTAGAACACACCTAGGGAACACAGTTAGCCCCTTAATCGCCCCCTAGTGTTAACCCCTTCCCTGGCAGTGACATTTATACAGTAATCAGTGCATTTTTATAGCACTGATCGCTGTATTATTGTCACTGGTCCCAAAAATGTGTCAAAAGTGTCCGATCTGTCCACGCAATATCTCAGTCCTGATAAAAATCGCTGCTCACCATTACTATAAAAATGCCATAAAACTATCCCCTATTTTGTAGACGCTATAACTTTTGCGTAAACCAATCAATATTCGCTTATTGCGATTTTTTAACCAGAAGAATACTAATCGGCCCAAACTAAGGAAAAAAAACATTTTTTTTTTTTTTTTTTAAATTTGGGATATTATAGCAAAAAGTAAAATATAGTGTTTTTTTTTAAATTGTCACTCTTCTTTTGTTTATGGCACACAAAATAAAAACCGCAGAGGTGATCAAATACCACCAAAAGAAAGCTCTATTTGTGGGGAAAAAAAAGTACGTCAATTTTGTTTGGGTACAGCGTCGCACGACAGCGCAACTGTCAGTTAAAGCGATCGAGTGCCGTATCGTAAAAAATGCTCTGGTCATTAAAGCGAAGTTCCGCCGTGTTTTTTTTTTTTTTTTTTTTTTAAAGTCAGCAGCTACAAATACTGCAGCTGCTGACTTTTAAAATATGGACACTTACCTGTCCAGGGCACCCGCGATGTCTGCACCCGAAGCCGATCTATCCTTCGGCTGTCAGGTGCTGCTGCCGCCGCCATCCTCGGTAAGGGAATCAGGAAGTGAAGCCTTGCGGCTTCACTTCCTGGTCCCCTACTGCGCACGCGCACTGGTCCCTGCTGTTTTCTGGGACCCATGTGTCTCCCAGAATACAGCAGGGGGGGGGGGGGGGGGGATGGGTGGATGGGAAATGGCGTAGATACCCGCGGGTGGCTCTGATAACTATGGCCGGAAGTGGGAGCAAAATACCTGTATTAGACAGGCATCTGCTAAACCCCTTCCCCCCTGAAAGGTCCCAAATGTGACACCGGAGGTGGAAGGAACACGGAAAAGCGGAAGTTCCATTTTTGGGTGGAACTCTGCTTTAAGGGGGTAAAACCTTCCTGGGTTGAAGTGGCTATCTAGAGCCCAGACTTAAACCCCATTGAAAATCTGTGGAATGACTTGAAGACTGCAGTCCACAAACGTTCACTATCAAATTTAACTGAACTTGAGCAGTTCTACAAAGAAGGGTGGGCAAATATAGCAAAGTCCAGATGTGCAAAGTTAGTAGAGACAAATCCCAACAGACTAAAGGCTGGAATTAAAGCAAAAAGTGGTTCAACAAAATTCTGACACAAGGGGGTGATCCTTTTTCCAACTCAGTGATTGCGTTTTTAATTTTTTTCTTACTTTTTTCTGACATGTCGGTGTTAATTCTTTCAGTTGGATGTTATAAGTTGCACTGCGCAAGTACAGCTGGATAAAACAAAAACTGTGTCGGTATTCATTTCAGTCTGTGAATAATAAATACAATAAAAAATAAAATAATAAAATTAAATTTGACTATTTTAAAGGGGGGTGATTATTTTCTATATCCACTGTATATTTAAACTGCAGGTGCTCATTATCTTCTAATAGTCATGCAGTTAACTTATGTCTGGGTTACGGTTCTGGGACTCATGCACTGCTTGACAACACCACCATGGTATAAGGCAGAATTCTCCTTTTCCTAGAAAGCATTGCTGCACACAGGGCGAGTAAAAGTACTTACTTACGTCATTCTTCCCAAACAGTACTGCATTACAGATGATACATTGCTCCTTCTGCACGTTCTCAGTATGTTTTCTTAAGATGTGCATCTTCAGGCTGGCGTTCTGCGTGAACTGGGCCCCGCACACATGGCACGTATAAGGCTTCTCACCTGAACAACGAGAAAGGGTTAAATCAAACAGAGGCACTAAGGAAAGTAACTGACCTAAGGACCTAGAAGAACAATTGGCCAGAGTATCCTTTGAACAGCAAATGATGGGCAAAAGAAAACAAAACAAAAAAAAACAAAAAACGATGGACATAAATATATTTATTTTAATTGGTTGTTGGAGGTCATAAAAGAACAGTAAACGCCCATTGGGAGCAAAGTATGATACCACAACCGCTAGGGTATTAAAAGCATAGTGGGCACCTTTGCCACACTGCCCTTAAATTTACAAACGAGAACTGAAAAACCACTAAGCTGCATAAACTACTACCCCCCCCCCCCAGTCAGTCAGTAGAGGGAGTATTGATTTGTAAAGGGGCCCTTAATGGTAGTAAAGTCCAGTGGTTTCATGCAACTTGTCCCCAGTCTCTGACTGTCTCCTATAGCATGACTTCAGTCTCCAACCACTCCTGCAGAATGATCTCCGACCATTTCTTCTAACAAGTCTTCCATCTGTGACAGATTTCAGTAGCACGACACGTAATAAATACTATAGGCGGCCCTTCGGAGACATTGGGGCCTGCATTTGAGGGTCCCTTTGCCTTGAAAGTTGACAACCACTGCTCTACACCATCCAAAGCCTTCCAGCCCCATCCGGAGACCTTTGTATACTTCAAAATCTCCTATATTTTTCTTCATTCTGATGCCAGCGTCATGGCAGCTTTTCCCCCTACTGACCAGTTAAGCTAGAACAGTCTCCACACTGTGGCCCTTTGCATGCCTTTATCCGGTCCTTGTCGCACTATTCCCCCCCACTGATACAATGCATTATTCCTCCCACTGACACCAGTGATGGGGCACTATTCCTCCCACTGACACCAGTGATGGGGCACTATTCCTCCCACTGACACCAATGATGGGGCACTATTCCTTCCACTGATACCAACGATGAGACACTATTCCTTTCACCGACACCAAGGATGAGGCACTATTCCTCCTACTGACACCAACGATTGGACACTATTCCTCCCACTTACACCAATGATGGGGCACTATTCCTCCCACTGACACCAATGATGGGGCACTATTCCTGCCACTGACATCAAGGATGGGACACTATTCTGTCCACTGACACCAATCATGGAGCACTAATCCCAACAACGAGGCACTACTCCTCCTACTGACACCAACGATCAGGCACTATTCTGTTCACTGACACCAATGATGGGGCACTATTCCTTCCACTGACACCAATGATGGGGCACTATTCTTTCGACGGACACCAATGATGGCACATTGTTTACTCCCACTGAAGAGGATATTGTCCACCCTCCACTTGCCCCCTATATTCTGGAAAAAAAAAGTAAACTGGTCCTTTTGTTTAGAAATTTTGGAGACCCCCGAGCTAGAAGGTTCTTCCCCCTATTGACCTATATATTTAGCATTTACATATATTAAAATAAAAAAAAATCTTCTATTTTTGTTGTTGTTGGGGCATGGAAAGCTTTGATAGAATTTTCCAGACCGTGGTCTTACTAAGATTGAAAATCATTGATCTAAACCAGGGGTCTCCAAACTTTCTAAACAAAGGGCCAGTTTGAATCGAAGAAAAGGCTGGACGGCCGCACTCTGTTAACACCTTTATAGACGGTTTAAAAATTATTCTGGTACAAAGACATCAGAGGAACAGGATCAATGAAAAGCTTTGACACCACTATGGGGTGCTTAGTCATAGCTCAAAGGGCCAGTTTACTGTCCTTCAGACTTTAGTGGGGCCTGACTGTGGCCAGTGGGAGCAGAAAATGTCCTGGCGTCAGTGGGAGTAAACAATGCTCCATGATTGATATTAGATAGCGTCCCATCACTGGTGTCAATGGGAGCAATAGCGTCCCATCACTGGTGTCAATGGGAGCAATAGCGTCCCATCACTGGTGTCAATGGGAGCAATAGCGTCCCATCACTGGTGTCAATGGGAGCAATAGCGTCCCATCACTGGTGTCAATGGGAGCAATAGCGTCCCATCACTGGTGTCAATGGGAGGAATAGCGTCCCATCACTGGTGTCAATGGGAGGAATAGCGTCCCATCACTGGTGTCAATGGGAGGAATAGCGTCCCATCACTGGTGTCAATGGGAGGAATAGCGTTCCATCACTGGTGTCAATGGGAGGAATAGCGTCCCATCACTGGTGTCAATGGGAGGAATAGCGTCCCATCACTGGTGTCAATGGGAGGAATAGCGCCCCATCATTGGTGTCAAAGAGAGGAATAGCGCCCCATCATTGGTGTTAGTGGGAGGAATAGTGTCCCATCATTGGTGTTAGTGGGAGGAATAGTGTCCCATCATTGGTGTTAGTGGGAGGAATAGTGCCCTATCATTAGTGTCAGTTACAGGAACTATGTCAGCAACATTGGGGGGGGAACTATTGTCCCAAAGGCCGGACAAAAGCAAGCAAAGGGATGCAGTTTGGAGGCCATTAATCTAAATTGCCAGTCTCGTGTAGCTCTGATCTAGAACACAGGTCCACACATCAAATCTGCTTATGATGATGGATGAAAAACCTCCACCTTCCCCGACACTCACAGACCTGTATGTGTTCTCAGGTGCCTTCGCAGTTTGAAAGCGTCTGTGGTCGCAAAAGCGCACTCACTACATGCAAACGGCCGCTCCCCGGTGTGAGATCGGATGTGAATCTTCATCCTATTTGCCTAAAGGCAAGAGAACAAGTCAACAAGAGAAGAAAAGTATCGTATAGTAAGCAAGAGACAAACGTTCCATAGGCTCCATTCACACTTGTATGACTTTGGAGTGCAACTTTGGATGGCTGCAACTTGGATACGCCTGGACAACGGTTGCATGTAAAACATTCAGGTACGACTTTCATGTACCTTTTGAGGATTAACATTGAAGTCTATGACCCTCAAGTTGCCTGAAAGTCAGACCAAAGTAGTGTGTGCACTACTTTGAAGTCGCTGCAAATACGAATGGTTAACATTGGAAAACATGGGGAACATGTACTTGTCATGCGACTTTGATGTCCAAAGTTGCATGAAAAGTCGCACAAGTGTGAATGGAGCCTTAATGATTACAAATTTGTAAAAAGGTTTCATAATAAATTGAGATGACATTTGAAAGACAGTAAAGTTTAAAGGCAAAAATGAAGGAAAATGACGTGGCCCCCATCTCCCGGAAGTTCGGCCCCCCTCCTCCTTCCCCGCTGCCAGGCCAATTAGAAAGCACAGCGTGCTTTGCGCATGCGCAGTAGGGGACCAGCAGTGGAGCCAGAAGGCTTCACTGCCTGGTTCCCTTACCAGGAATGGCGGCGGCAGCACCCGGGAGTCGATCCGAAGATTGGCTGGGGTGCCGACACCGCAGGCTCCCTGGACAGGTAAGAGCCCCAATATTAGAAGTCAGCAGCTACAGTATTTGTAGCTGCTGACTTTTAGTTATTTTTTTTAAATAACAAAAGAACTTCCTCTCATCTGATCCCCCCCCCCTCTCCGGTGCCACAATTGGCACCTTTCGGGGGGAGGGGGGACAGGATACCTACCTGTCTTTGACAGGTATCCTTTCCCACTTCCGGGAGCCACAGCCGCGGATATTGACGTCGCGGCTGGGGCTCCCTCCTCCTCCCTCCTCTCCCTGTCGCCGGGCCAGTAGGAGAGAGGAGCGGAGCCTCGCGCATGCGTAGTAGGGTTCCCTGCGTGAAGCCCTCACCCGCAATGGCGGTGGCAGCACCCGACAGCTGATGGAAACATCAGCTGCGGTGCCAACATCGCTGGACTCCAGGACAGGTAAGTGTCCTATTATTAAAAGCCAGCAGCTGCCGTGTGTGTAGCTGCTGGTTTTTATTTTTTTGGGGCGGACCTCCACTTTAAAATATGCACTGTCACTGTACTAATGACACTGGCTGGGAAGGGGTTAACATCAGGTGCGATCAAATGGTTAACGGTGTTCCTAGCCTGTGTTTCTGTGTACTTTGTGAGGTCCTTTCACTGAGGGATGTGCTTTGCAGAGAAACAAAATCCAGCACATCCCCTCTGACAGGATGGAGCTCTACATTTTTTTTTTCAAGTAATTTTTATTAAAATTTTCCAATTTACAACAAAAAGACAAAAACAAAACGAAAAAAAAAACCCTTGCACCTCTCTGACAACAGCTCTGCATTCTTTACATAGGCAGAGCTCCGTCCTGTGTATCTCTTCGCCAATCAGTGGGTGTCGGCAGACAGCCATTGGCCGGCACCTGCTGATCGGCTTCTGCTGTGACTAATCACAGCAGAAGCACACGCAACCCCTACCCGGAAGAGTAAAATCACGTGTATATATACACGTGATTCTTCGCAGAGCGGCTGCCTTGTAGCAGTAGAGCTACAATAGGACAGTCGTTAGGTGGATAGTAAGCACGCAGTAATGAGCTAGGCACCAGTATTGCCTCCAGGCAATTTCTGACCTACTACGCCTTGTTCTGCAAGTGTCTCTGTGTGGAGACAAACATCTTGGTAGAAGCAGGGCTTTGCTTGCTCAGGCCAGCGTTATACCACCCTCTTCTTTTGACTGGAGGGGGAATAATAATGCAGCAGCAGTAGCGGATTCGGGAGAAGCACAGATCAGGTGAATCAAAAGCGTGAGACCACCAGCCTTGGAAGCAGGGAGATCCTTGCACTACAGGTCTACAGGTACAGCATCCTCTCCAGCAAGGAGAACAATGACCAGCACAGTAGTGACATCACCAAATCTCCTGAGCCCACCAGCCTTGAAAGCAGGGATATGCATGCACTGCAGGTCCCCAGGTACAGCATCCTCTCCAGCGAGGACAACTGTGAGCAGGACAATAATGACATTGCCAAATCTCACTCCACATCTCTTGAGACTACTAGGCTTAGAAGCAGGGAGATCCTTGCACTGCAGGTCCACTGGTACAGCATCCTCTCCAGCAAGGAGAACAATGACCAGTACAGTAGTGACATCACCAAAGCTCCTGAGACCACCAGCCTTGGAAGCAGGGAGATCCTTGCACTGCAGGTCCTCAGGTACAGCATCCTCTTCAGCAAGGAGAACTGTGAGCAGGACAGTAATGACATTGCCAAATCTCAATCCACATCTCTTGAGACTATTAGGCTTGGAAGCAAGGAGATCCTTGCACTGCAGATCCTCAGGTACAGCTTCCTGTCCAGCATGGTAATGACATCACCAAATTTCACTCCAAATCTGGTGAGACTAGGAGTCAGAGGCAGCAGTGCCCTAGATTAGGGGTTTCAATTTCATTGTGGGCCGCATCAGCATTATGGTTGTGCTCAAAGGGCCAGTTATATCTGTAAGACTAGATGTCCAGAGCACCCCACCCCGCTCCTTACAAAAGATGTCAAGAGCCCCCCACCATCAGAAGTTAAGTGTCCCCCTCTACATATCACAGTGCTGCCAGGAAGAAACTGGGGGCAGAGCGGGAAAGCAGAAAGTGCAAGATCTGGAGGAGTACCAGAGAAGTAAGGGAGTCAGCTGTCAGAGTCTGCTGAATGCTGAGACCAGGAGAGGCGGCGATGAGGGGGTGCTGCGGCTGCACAGAGAGGAACAGGATCCGTCAAAGGAGTTCTGTCGTCCTCTCTGCTGCCAACTGCAGAGACTGGGGCGGGGGCAGAGACAAGGGGAAGTGCCACTGTTGCAGGAGAGGTGCGACGGCCACATGAAATGGCCTAGAGGGTCGGATTCGGCCAGTGGGCCTTGTGTTTGATGCATGTGCCCTAGATTATCTAACACTGCACACACACAGCTATGAGAGTACAGAACAGGAGTGCCTAGGCACAAGAAGTGCTCTACTAGTTCTCAATAGAAATTAGACAAAAATTTTGATTTTTCAGGGTACCGTTCAGGCAGAATTTACATTTCTAAGTGTTCACTATAACAACAAGTCTTTACTTTACATGTTCAGGCTCACATTAACATAGTAGACCACAGCACTGTTACTAAATCACACAGCACCATGCCACCAGATAACGATTAGGAGTATACAAGAAGTGTATGAAGTGTGCTTAGATTGTCAGCAATTTTTGGGAAGACTTCCTCAGTCAACAGGTAGCAAAGTCCTCAATAAATAACAAGCTGAGTGGCATCTAAGGTAAGGGAAGCTCTGTGGGGTGGGGTAATAGCAGATGACTGATATATATTGTATTCTACATACAAAGGACATGTCATACCTCCACACTTGAATAATCGCAGTAGCAGCACTTGAAGGGTTTGTCAAGTGTATGTATGGATCTGATGTGGCGTAAGAGGTCGGACGCCGTTCTGTAAGCCATGTCACAGTTGTTACATTTGTGCGGGCGGACCCCTGCAACATACACAACATTGTATTACCATCAAAACTGCCCATACAAGAATTTACCCAATGTCAATCCTTATGGCGGGCGACCAGCAAGCCCACAGTGAAGGCAGAGCACCGAGCAAGCATTTTCTAAAATCCCCTGAAACACACAGGGTGCATCTGACTAGATAATATTCACATGGGGGGATATACTAGAGGTGCACCGAATAGAAATTTTGGTGCCGAAACCAAAAATGCAGGGAGGCACTTGGCCAAAAACAGAAACCAAAAATGAAATTAAAAAATATTTATATTTGTATATATAATTGAATTATATTTAACTTTTGAATGAATATACATTTATCTTCGCCCATTATTGGCACCTTTAGCGCAAGAAAAGCTCAAGAAAAATGTATCCCTTTAAATTCTTGGTATGTCTGCACACTGGTCGGTTGGGCTTTCATTGTGGTGTTAAAAATGCTGTTCGCTGCATTTTTGGTCAGTAAAAAAAAAAAAAAAAAAAAAAACGCGCCTCCCAGTTCAAATGCATTGAAAAACGCAGCAAGAATGCACCCGTGTTACGTTTTTTGATGCGGTTTTTGTCACATGACCTATGAAAAATACACCATGAGCACAGTAAACTCGGTGCAAAATCAAGTGCAAATTCGTGGATAAATTGCTGCACAATCGCACGTGAATTCGCAGCAAAACCGTGTGAATTATCTGTGCCATTATCAGCACCTTTTTCTCTTATGGGCAGAATGGCGATAACACCATTTTCGGCCGAAACATTTTGGCGGCCGAAATTTCGGGGGGATCTCTAACTGAAACTGAAGCACACAGAATCTGGTGCAGCTGTGCATGGTAGCCAATCAGCTTGTTCAAATAACAAAAAAAAAAAAAACTGGAAGCTGATTGGTTTCTATACAGAGCTGCACCAGATTCGGAGTGCTCCAGTTTTACTAAATCAACCTCAATTGTTCTGATAATTCAAAACACAAAACGGTTTTCGGAGAGAATGGTTTCCCTTTTCTTACCCGTGTGAGTACTGACATGGAGCTTCAGTTCTCTGGCGCTGGAAAACGTCTTCTCGCAAACGTGGCACTTGTGTTTGTTGGAATGTCTGCGCAGGTGGCGCCTCATAACCGACATCATTAAGGAGCTGAATTGGCACTGACCGCACCGGTAGAGAGTCTTCACTTCTGGAAAGAGAACTACGGAAGTTAAATAAAAACACCGGACAGGAGATAAAACATTCACTAACGAAATATTCTTCTTCTGTGCATCAGAAAATGGAGAAGTATCTTCTTGCATAAAATTCTGAAAAAGCTTCATTGTTGGCGGGCACCCACTCACCTGCTGCCGCCACGTCCCTCACCGCCGCACCACCAGCAGTCCCATTGAACTGTCGGCGAGTCAACAGCGGGTCAGAGGAGGATCCGCAGCAGGACAGAGATGAAAGTTGCTCTTTAACCCCTTAAGGACCAGGCCTACTTTTCAGACTCGGTGTTTACAAGTTAAAATCTGTTTTTTTTTTTTTTGCTAGAAAATGACAGTTGCTCTTTAAAAATTATGATTTAAATCAAGCCTTTTTACTAGTGGTTTAAATCAGGATTTAAATCAAATCCACCCTGGTAATAACATTTACATGAAGGGCTTGTTCACATAGGGTGTACGCATCCGTGCTCCGTGTGAGGGCTACGTTTACATGCATGGGGGTGCGCAGATGTTCCATGCATTCCCATGCGGACAGCCCCATTAAAGTCAACTGGAAAGCAGTGGATGCAGTGACACAGCTGCTGATCCCAATGTGACATTGGTGAGAGTGCACGGCCCCGAACGAAACCAGGGTGCATTTTGGGCCGTGCACCCTCACCTACACGGATGTCTCATTGGAAGCAGTGGCTGTGTTCGTCCAACCGGCTTTAATGGGACTGCCCCACGGGGATGCATCCCCCTGCGCGTAAACTCATCACACAGGGCACGGATACATACACTCGTGTACATGAGGCCTAACAACGGCAGTAACCTTCCTGAAGACATCCAATTACAGACAATACCCAGCCAATACACATTACATCCTATCCTCAGAGCGCAAGCCAGCTTCTGGTCTCAGGGAGGCGGCAGCCATCTTAACCATAAGCGTTGTTATATACCTGGTGCTGGTCCTTAGGCACATATACATGTGGGTGTAATTGTAAGGTTTTGTATGGTTTAATAAAGTCGGCTGCTTTGTGCAATTAACCCTTTTCCCTGATACTGTTTTTTGAATGATGGTGCATGGCATTGGAAGGAATTGCATCCTGGTACATGTGAATGGTCAAGTTGGTGACAAGATACACAAGCGGGTCCAACCAAAAAAAGCGCAGTGAGATCTATCTAGTAATAGAATGTTCATCTAATGTGGCCCGTGACCTCCTGATCCAGGAAGGCGGGTCGGCAAGCTTAGATCTCGTGTTCCCGACCCGCCATCACAGAGCAATGTTCTGAATAGAGCTGGCGCTAGAGGAAGCACACCTGTAGAGGGAGGAGAGCCGCATAAGCCAATGCTTCCTGTATAGGCTGGCTCCTGTCACAGGCGAAGTGATACCAACTGTACTCCGCCTGGGACGGCAACAGCTGGCAAAACCTGTAGCAAGGGAGATTCGTGAATGGAAAATTATTATTAAAGGTCACTTTTAATTCTAAAATCACAGTTTATATATGGGCACATCTCTTCTGCAGTAGTTACTGGGCTGCTTTCAAACTGATCCGCAGGTGGAGCGCAGTGCACCTGTGGGTTACCTGCACTGAGCCAAAGACTTCTGTTATTACATGCGGGTTTGGTGCGCTTTCTGAAAGTGCACCAAAACGCCTGAATTCAATGGAAGAAAGCGCACCACACCTGCAGGATATAATAGAAGTCTATGGCAAAGTGCATCTAAGCCACAGGTGCACTGCACTGCACCAGCAGTTAGACTAAACCGCAGTAGGAGGAATAGCACCCTATTGTTGGTGTTAGTGTGAGGAATAGCGCCCTATTGTTGGTGTCATTGGGAGGAACAGCGCCCCATTCTTGGTGTCAGTGGGGGGAACAGCGCCCCATTCTTGGTGTCAGTGGGGGGAACAGCGCCCCATTCTTGGTGTCAGTGGGGGGAACAGCGCCCCATTCTTGGTGTCAGTGGGGGGAACAGCGCCCCATTCTTGGTGTCAGTGGGGGGAACAGCGCCCCATTCTTGGTGTCAGTGGGAGGAATAGCACCGCATTCTTGGTGTCAGCGGGAGGAATATCGCCCCATTCTTGGTGTCAGCGGGAGGAATAGCGCCCCATTCTTGGTGTCAGCGGGAGGAATAACGCCCTATTGTTGGTGTCAGCGGGAGGAATAGCGCACCATTCTTGGTGTCAGCGGGAGGAATAACACCCTATTGTTGGTGTCAGTGGGAAGAATAGCACCCTATTGTTGGTGACAGTGGGAAGAATAGCACCCTATTGTTGGTGACAGTGGGAAGAATAGCGCCAGAATTGTCGGTGTCATTGGGAGGATTAGCACCCTATTGTTGGTGTCAGTGGGAGGAATAGTGCCTCATATCAGTGGTAAGAACAGAGCCCCAAGGGCCAGATAAAGGCATGCAAAGGGTTGCATCTGGCCCACGGGCTGCAGGTTGGAGACCACTACCATGAAGTATGCAGCTGCTAACAATACTGGCTATTGCCAATTGATGATGATAATGGAGGGGTAGCCCCATAGGAGAGGTGAGGAAGTGAAGGTAAGTACAGACCCCGGCAGGTGTGACAAGTGCTATAAGGCACCCCAAACCTGCATCAACTACTAAACACAAATGATGATTTTTTTCTTCTAGTCATGGCACAATAAGACCGCCTCTCCATAGATCACTAATGACCTGCACTGCCATGCGGGAGGCCATGGGGGCATGCCTACACCCCCAATACCATGGCAGTTATTGTTTCTATTCTGCAGGCCCTTTGAGAGCACACAGTGAAGATGTAGTAATCAAACTATATAACCTCATCCAGATTTTGTGGTCACCGCACAATACAGCCATACCTTGCTTCTCCAAGTCTGCGGACGCTTGTGGAATTGGCTCGTTCTGTTCAGAAGTTTCCTCCAGTGCAACAGCGGCAGCAGATATCTGTGAACTGTCATGGCCATCCAACTCCTATCGGGAAAGAAATGAAACTTTTAAAGCATCAAAGTATAGGGTAGCACCTTCTTGTTACCTGGAGGCTTGAAGCCACCCATCTCCGCACTTACAGACTGGCATTACAGATAAAAGACCAACTCCAGGTAGGATTGCCTTCACCGGTTTCCAGAAGAGCAAACATCCGGGTTGTGCCAGGCTGCTGCAGGTTCATGCACTTCACACCTTCGGCACTTTGCTCCCCATCCCTCCTCCTGCCAGAGTCACCTCAATCATATCATTCCTCAGCAGACGCTCACCGATCTGATTGTTTCCTCCCGTACCTTACTCTACTCCGTGCAGGATTACCTTCACAGGTTACAACAGACAAGCATTGTAGTTCCTCAGGAATGAGAAGGTTTGTCTTCTGGAAACCTGACAAGGTGATCCTGTAGGGAAACAGAAAAAGTGCCGCGCTCCCAGCCAGACACCATGAAATGAGTAAGGATTGGCTTCAGACTACAGGTCTCTGCCAAGAAACCACACCCCTCCCCGGGCGCATTTCGCCCCATTCCTCAAGGCTTAGTCATTAGGGGTGCAACGGATCGTTACTGATCCGTGATCCGTTCGGTTCAACCTCCGCGGATCGGCACACCCGCGATCCGTGGAGCGCTCGGCGGCCTCGGCCATAGGAAAGGCCGAGGCTTCGGCCTAGCTCCGGAGCGGCGGCCATCTTGGTACACCCGGCGGCGGCGGCTGTATCATCAGGAAGTGACGTTTCATCGCCGCCATCTTGCTACACCCCACACTCCCTTGCACAGTACTGTAATGATAGAGTTAGAAGGGGGCAAGCGGACATCTTGTTACACCCACCAGAGTTTTAGATTTTAAAGCTATTTTCCACACAAAACGGAGCTTATATGCATAAATACAGTATTTGCTAATGTGACAGAACACCTCTGATTGTCACATTTAATGTTAAATGTGAAAAACAGAGGTGTTCTGTCCCATTAGCAACCATTTAAGGTCAGCAGGTTTGCTGCTGCTTTTAACATCTAAACAGTCCGTCCGATCTACAAATACTGTATTTATGCATATAAGCTCCGTTTTGTGTGGAAAATAGCTTTTAAATCTAAAACTCCGGTGGGTGTAACAAGATTTGTCTTTTTTTTTTTTTGCTGATCGAAAATGATCCGATACGTGACTCTGATCCGAGGATTGATCCGATCCATGAGTTTTTTGATCCGTTGCACCCCTATTAGTCATAGACCCTATGATTAAGCCCCGGGTGGGCGGGGCGAAATGCATCAGTGGGTGAGGTTTCTTGGCGGGGGCATATAGGCTGAAGCCGATCCTTACTCATATTTCATGGTGTCTGCCTGGGAGTGCGGCATTTTTTCTGTTTACCGCACATTTCGCTTTGGATGGGCATAAACAGCCCGCAACCCTTCACCCGTGGATGGTGGATACAGTATCCCCTGGCTTTCCAAGCATAGCTTATAATCATGCCTGGAGTTAAGCTTTAACCACTTCAGCCCGTCAAGGTTTTACCCCCCTTCAAGACCAGGCCATTTTTTGCGATACAGCACTGCCTTATTTTTAACTGACAACTGTGCGGTCGTGCGACGTTGTACCCAAAAAAAAAGTATGTCTTTTTTCCCCTCAAATAGAGCTTTCTTTTGGTGGTATTTGATCACCTCTGAAAATTTTATTTATTTTTTTGCGCTGAAAACAAAAAAAAGAGCGACAATTTTGAAAAAAAAACAAAAACAATATATTTTTTACTTTCTGCTATAAAACATATCCAATACATTTTTTTTTTTAAAAATCGAAATTTCTTCATCAGTTTAGGCCAATATATATTCTGCTACATATTTATGGTAAAAGAAAATCCCAATAAGTGTATATATTGATTGGTTTGCACAAAAGTTATAGCGTCTACAAACTATGGAATATTTTTATGGCATTTTTACATATTGCTTTTTTTACTAGTAATGGTGGCGATCAGTGATTTTTAGCGGGACTGTGACACTGCAGTGGACAAATTGGACACCTGACACTTTTTTGGGAACCAATGACATTATTACAGTGATCAGTGCAAAAAATATGTACCGTCACTGTACTAATGACACTGGCAGGGAAGGGGTTTATACCAGGGGCGATCAAAGGGTTTGTGTGCTCCTAGGGGGGGGTGCTTGCTAACTGTGTGGGGGATGGACTGACTGGGGAACACAGTGACCTTGTGTTCCTGCTTAGCAGGAACACAAAATCACTGTGGTCTCCCGGTCAGAACGGCGATCTGCTTTGTTTACATAGGCAGATCACCATTCTGCCTCTTTGGGGAACGATCGTCGGGTCCCAGTGGACATCGCACCTGCCGGATAAGCTCACTGGCTCCCCCTCTGGCCAAAAAAACACTGGAATCCATGCGTCCGAATGGGGTGAAGGCGCCCCTGCACCCTGCATTATGGGCCACCACTGTAAATTACCCTATTTTTTTTTGGTAAAATATATAAGATGAGGTTGCACTGAGTAAATAGATACCCAATATGTCAAGCCTTAAACGAGTGTGCGCCCGTGATATGATGACAAACTTTAGTAGCCTATATTTTCCATAGAGGATGCTTTAAAAGCCCCCTATAGGTCATCAGTTTAGCATTACAAAGTCTGGTGGTAGAATTATTGCTCTCATTCAGTGACTTTATATGCTTGGGTGTAACTTTAGGGACCCTTTCACAATGCTCTGTACCAAAATTGCGTTTCCCCTGCATTTCTGGTGCATTTTTGGGGGCCTGCTCCTGTGAAAAATGGATGGGTGACTCAAAAGCGTAAGTCGCAGGTGTGTTTTGTTTTTGCCCAAAGATGCAGCATGCGGGACTTTTCAAAATGCACCGCACCCACAGCACCTCCCTTGGCGTCGGCTGCATGCAAATATGTGGCCTCTCGGTGCCTCTCGGTAAGTTAAAGCTCCCGATCGCTCCCTGGCTAAAGAAGGGGTAGTGGTTGGGGGGGGGGGGGGGCTCAACCATAAGATTTTACACTCCCCTCCCTAACTGCTAGTGAGAATGAGCCCTGACAGTGATGAAATGGATGTATTATGCAGGCAGCCAACCTACCTGTACAGCCCCGGCCTGAGCGGCGGGGTCATCCGCTGGGGGGTCGGCTGGGGTCACGCTCTCTTCTGGCAGCAGTTGCTGGGCCTGGGGCTGCTCTGCTTCCCCCGCGTTGTGGAACTCGATGAGCTGGGTGGGCAGGAGACTGGGGCTGCCTTCCTCCCCCCTCTGTACGCCCGTCACCTGGACGCCGATGATGGAGCCGTCGGCCGCCTGGACCGGCACCATGTGGTACTCGGACACGTTGCTGAAAGCCTCGTTCCCGTCCAGCATCTTATAGACTTGGAAGGCCAGCTCGGCCTCACTGCGGTCGGGGTCCGTCACGCACAGGACCTCCGTCTCCTGGGCCGGGACCCCTTCTCCGGGCTCCTCCATCACCACCACCTGCCCACAGGAAACAATGTCAACAAGAGATACAGAAACCACGGCAACGGTAAACATTGACCAACCCCCCCCAATACTGTGTATTTATCTACAGTACAGCCCCACCTAGGGCTGCCCCCTTTTCGTCAAGCCAAACCTGAACACTTCAGCGGCGCACAGCAATTTTTTGCAGTATTATAGAATTGTAAAAGACCCGCGACACCGTTTTGGGGTAGTAGTAAAAAGATGTCAAAATGCGAGTAGTAGGCTTCAACAGGGTGAAGGATGGTTATAGCATGCGCTTAAATAGTGCCAAAGGGGTCAGGGACCCCCCCCCACACACACACACACTTCCAGGTGTACTGACCCCCTGGAAATGAGAAGGAGACCCCTTAAAGAGGAAGTAAACCTCCCTGTAACATTTGTACCTATAGGTAAGCCTAGAATAAGGCTTACCTATCAGTACTGTAAATATCTCCTAAACGTGCGCCGTTTAGGAGATATTCACGGTTTACTGTGCCGATGATGTAATCGGCGCATGCGCTCTGAAGGAACGGCCACCCGTGCTGTTTTCTCAGGAGCCTGGGCCGTAACATGCGGCTGTCACTACTTTCTGTGTTCCTCACTCTCTGTATTGGGGGGGACAGGCGATCCCGGGCTCTGCACAAGTGGAGGAGGCTGGGTTGCTGAAGCATGTGCAGCCAGTTAAAGCGCCCCCCCTTAAAGCTCTGGAAGCCGACAGTAAGGCCCCTTTTCACACTTGTGCGACTTGGGCCTGCAAAGTCGCATGACAAGTCGTTCCTCCCCCCCCCCCGGGATTCCGAATGATAATCATTCATATCCCTGTGACTTCAGTCCCTGTACTACTTTGGTCCGACTTCCATGGTCCGCAGACCTCAAGGCTACCCAGGTATTCCCTGAAATGGCGTCAAAATCGCCCGACTGTTAAGTCGTGCCGGTGTGAAAGGAGCAGTAGGGAGAGGAGGATTGGGGCTGCCACTGATGTGTCTGGGCCTCGGGGGGACAGAGGATTCAAAAACCCGTAGTCCCCGGGTGATTCCCGGACAGGTGGCAACCCTCCCTCCCCCCCACCATGGAGGGTGTCAGGACCCCACTGACAGTCTATGACAGTGATGACGAACCTTGGCAACCTTCGGAACTACGTTTCCCATGATGCTCATGCACTCCGCAGTGTAGTGGAGCATCATGGGAAATGTAGTTCCAAACCATCTGGGGGTGCCAAGTGTTCCCCATCACCGGACCTGTGCTGGTGGGAGGGTTTCCCACCTCATCCCTTTATACCCGAACACATATGAATTACACAGGTTCTGTGGCTGATTAAGGTGGTAATTAAACCCACTCGGTGCCTTCTCTGCATTAATTTAGCCTCAGAACCTGTGTAATCAAGATGTCTTCGGGTTTAAAGAGATGAGGTGGCATAAGTTGAGTAGAGCTGTACCCGGTACTGAGCAGAGCCCCCCTCGGTGTCCCCATACATTCATTCCCCCCTGGGTGTCCCCCCCATACATACCGATCTAATGTCATGTAAAACACTCTGGGGAAGAAGATCTGTGCAGCGCTCCGCCCACCACCCGGAAGTCCTCCCTACTTCCTGTCAGAGGTGGGCGGGGACTGCAGAGCGGGTCACATGGCTCAGGGCAGTGGGGCGGGACCCGGGAGCGGGGTGGGCGCATGTGCAGTAGCGCTCAAGCTGTCTCAGTGCTATAATGAGGGGGATGTAGATGGTAGGGGAGATAGATCTGGGCTGTGCTGATCGTTATCCCGGGAGAGGAGAGGGCTGTACAGTCTGACAGCATGTGTAATCATTCTAGAGCTTTAGGAAAGGCATGCTGGGAGTTGTAGTCCTTCCATAGGCTTAGAAGGAACACACTGGGAGTTGTACTCTTTCCAGAGTGTTGGAAAAGCCATGCTGGGAGTTATTTTCCTTCCATTGGCTTAGAAAGAAGATGCTGAGAGTTGTAGTTTCTCCAGTTTTAAGCAGGGCATGTTGGGAGTTTTAATCCTTCTGGAGTCACAGGGCATGCTGAGTGTTGTAACCCCCCCCAGAGATGTAAGAATGGCATGCTGGGTGGTGTAGTTCCCCAGTCTAAGAACTTGCTCGGAGTCTTAGGTAGAGCATGCTGGGAGTTGTAGTCCTTTCCTAGGCTTAGAAATAACCTGCTGGGAGTTGTAGTACATCCAAAGTCATTGGAAGAGCATGCTGGAAGTTGTGGTCCCTCCGGAGTTACGTAAAGTTCATGCCGTGAATTGTAATCCCTCTCGAGTCTAAAGAAGGGCACACTGAGAGTTGCAGTCCCTCAAGAGTCTTGGGTAGGGCGTGCTTAGAGTTGTGGTTCTACAGAGTCTTAGGAAGGGCATGCCGGGAATTTTAGCCCCTCCTTAGTCTTAGGCAGGGCATGCTGGGAGTAGTAGTCTCTCCAGAGTCTTAGGTAGGGCATCCTGGGAGTTGCAGTCTTTCCAGAGTCTTAGGGCATGCTGGGAGTTGTAGTCCTGCAGAGTCTTAGGTAGGGCATGCTGGGAGTTGTGGTCTCTCCAGAGTCTCTGGTACGGCATGCTGGGAGTTGTAGTTCCATAGCCTTAGGGGATGATGGGAGTTGCAGTCTCTCCAGAGTCTTAGGGCTTGCTGGCAGTTGTCCCTCCAGAGTTTTGGGTATGGTGTGCTGGGATTTGCATTCATACCACAGACCTAGCTAGGGCATACTGGGAGTTGAAGTGCCTCCATAGTTATAGAAAGTTTATGGTGGGAGTTAAACTCCTTCTTTGGACTTAGGAAGGGTATCCTTGGAGCTGTAGTCTCTCCAAAATGTTAGCTACGACATGATGGGAGAGGCAGTCCCTCCAGAGTCTTATGAAGAACAAGCTTGGACATGTAGTGCCTCCAGAGTCTTAGGAAGGGCATGCTGGGGGTAGTAATCCTTCTGGAGTCTCACAGTGTGCTGGGTGTTGCAGTCTCTTCAGTCTTAAATTGATCATGATGGGAACTATCCTTCAGAAGATTAGAAAGAACATGCTGAGAGTTGTAGCCCCTCCAGTGTCTTAGGGCATGCTGGGAGGTGTAGTCCCTTCAAAGAATTAGTAAGAGCTGGGGCATTCTAGATGCAGTAGTCTCTACAGAGGGTTACAGAGAGAATACCAGGAGTTGTAGTCTCTGCAGAGTCTAGGGTAGGGTTTGCTGGGAGTTAAAGGACAACAAAAGCATGCTGGGAATTACTGTCCCTCAGGGTCTCATATAGAGAATAATTGGGATTGTAATCCTTCTAGGAGCAGAAGAAGGGCATGCTTCTCTCATCTCTGTTCTTAATTAAACTGAGTACAATTTAACACTGTTTATTCTGTATTGCATTATTTTATTCTCTACTATCAGCATTTGTTAATGTTATTATGTGCATGTAAACTGTATTCATAAAATGTATGTTATAATAAGTATTCTACACAGGGATTTTTTTCTTAGAGAATAAGTGCAGGAATTCCACCGTGAGCCCCCCCCCCCCCCGCATTGAAAGGCCTGAATATCATGAGTGTATAGTTCAGATGTACTCTACATACAGAGTGCAAGGTTCAGGAGTGCACTACATACAGTACAGAGTGCAAGGTTCAGGAGTGCACTACATACAGTACAGAGTGCAAGGTTCAGGAGTGCACTATGTACAGTACAGAGTGCATGGTTCAAGAGTGCACTACATACAATAGAGAGTGCAAGGTTCAGGAGTGCACTACGTACAGTACAGAGTGCAAGGTTCAGGAGTGCACTACGTACAGTACAGAGTGCAAGGTTCAGGAGTGCACTACGTACAGTACAGAGTGCAAGGTTTAGGAGTGCACTACGTACCTTACAGAGTGCAAGGTTCAGGAGTGCACTACATACAATACAGAGTGCAAGGTTCAGGAGCGCACTACGTACAGTACAGAGTGCACTACATATGGTACAGAGTGCAAGGTTCAGTAGTGCACTAAGTACATTACAGAGTGCAAGGTTCAGGAGTGCACTACATACAGTACAGAGTGCAAGGTTCAGGAGTGCACTACATACAGTACAGAGTGCAAGGTTCAGGAGTGCACTATGTACAGTACAGAGTGCAAGGTTCAGGAGTGCACTATGTACAGTACAGAGTGCAAGGTTCAGGAGTGCACTACGTACATTACAGAGTGCAAGGTTCAGGAGTGCACTACATACAGTACAGAGTGCAAGGTTCAGGAGTGTACAGAGCGCAGGACTGCTATGTGCAGGGTTCAGGAGTGCACTATGCACAGGGTGCAAGGCTCAAGAGTGGGCTATGTACAGAGTGCAGGGTTCAGGCGTGCACCATATACAGGGCGCAAGGCTGAGGCGTGTGCTATGTAAAGGGTTCAGGAGTGCACTATGTTCGGGTCTCAGGACTCACAAATATGGTACATACAGTGTGCAGGGCCCAGGAGTGTGATATCATGGGTGATAATGGTGTGTACAATCCCGTGTTAGGATTTAGGGAGTAAAACAGCGGCTCAGCCCCCTGTTTCTACTGCTTCCTGTGTGAAAGAGCTGTTAAGCTTTGAAAATGAAAGCTAACAGCTGATTGGTTGCCATGCACAGCTGCTTTGGATTCTGTCTGCTCCAGTTTTGATATATCTTCTCTTTGTCTTCTTACCTGCTTGTTCACAATGTACACTGAGCTGTGTACAATCTCTGCGTGGGATTACCAGGATCCAGCACACGCCTGGTTGTGACACAATCCCCGCTCAGCCAACCAAAACAGCCCAACATTGGAACCCAGAAGAAGACTGATCGAAGATATCAGTGGCTGGCGATGGTGCTTGTGGACAGAACATCACTGGAGTGGAGGTGAGCAGAGTTCCACTTTAAATAGCAGATATACGTGAGAAAAGGATGTGAGAAACCCTGGAAGCTGATTGGTCGGTATGGAGAAGAGGAAGTGATCTTGTTAGCACACTTATTAGACGTATGTGTCCAAGGCCAATCATTTTCAGGTAATCGCTGTTTAAGAAATTCCATTCAAGTGCCGCGGATAGCTGCAGAACCTGCCAGCCTCCCACTGATTTCAATGGGGCTTCCGTCTGCAGCTAATCATCGGGAATCGTGAATGGCGCCTTATACACATAGGGGGGTCTCATGCACACTGGCAAAAATAATGCCGCTGTAAAAGTAGTCTGGTATCTTTTTTTTTGTAATGCCCTTGCGCACAGCTGCATGTTATTTAATGTGGCCATGTACATGCGCAGGTAAATGTATTCCAGTGTCTAGAATAAATCGATATTCTAGACAATAAAATGATTTTGCACTCATATCTCTAAAAACGCCTTACGTGCATAAATGCTGTTGAGTCTCAGTTCACACTAGTGCTACTCCGAGTGTGACATTCATGTGACTTTATACTCCCTAGCACTCAAGTCACAAGAAAGTCGCATCACAGTAGTGCAGGAATTTTGCGGCGACTAAGTCGCACAGATTGGAGCGGGTGTGATTGAAATCAATGGGCTGTGAGTAATCATGTGACTTTGTGTCCAGAGTCGCATGACAAGTCGCACTAGTGTGAATGGAGCCTAAAGGTATTTAAATGCTTCTATTACACTATCGATTTTGACATTATCTTGACAGGGTGACCTGGCTGAGTGTTTGGTGCAAACAGCAGGACAACCAATAAGAAAGTCTCTAATTATGAATTGGTTGATTTGGAGAAGACTTGGTCATTAATTTGGTTGCATTACATGTAGAGACAGAGCTTTATAAACAAAGAGGCGTATTCATGACAGCAGAGGATAAGAGGTTTTAACTTTTTTTATTTTACTAGAGGAGAAATTGATCTAGGAATTCCAAACTATAGACTTCCCTATTCACCTACTCCTGTTGGTAAATGTACATGTGTTTACATGTGTTCAGAGTATCTAATCGGGGGGGGGGGGGGGGACGACAATGGATGGAACTGCAACATGCTAACGCATTGAACGTCCACCTACATTGTGGTAATGCACGTTACCACAACACTAAAATGTGATTGGGTGCTTATAGTAAGGTGCACATGGGCAGCCAGCAACATAAGAAAACGTCTCCAATATTTCAGCAGTTTGTTTTCGGTTTATGTTGGATACATTTGCAAATATATGTGAAGCCGCACTGCCAGGTCAAGTCCCCTCTACAAAGTGCGGTCCCTAAATCTCCTCTAATGTAATTTCCACATTGTGACATCCAGAGCAAGAAATCCATTCCCAGTATAAACTATTTTAAAAAAATCATTCCAAACAGGTTTTGGTTACATATATTTACAATCATATGTGAAATTATGTTCCATTACAGGCTGTTCCAAACCTGCCTGAAAAAAATAACGGCCTCCAACCTCCCCTTGTTGCCGGTCCAACGCACGCCTGAGAAAAAAATAACGGCCTCCAACCTCCCCTTGTTCCCATTCCAACGCACGCCTGAAAAAAAATACCGGCCTCCAACCTCCCCTTGTTGCCGGTCCAACACACGCCTGAAAAAAAATACCGGCCTCCAACCACCCCTTGTTGCCGGTCCAACACATGCCTGAAAAAAAATACCGGCCTCCAACCTCCCCTTGCTGCTCGTCCAAAGCACGCCTGAAAAAAAAATGCTGGCCTCCAACCACCCCTTGTTGCCGGTCCAACGCACACCTGAGAAAAAAATACCAGCCTCCAACCTCCCCTTGTTCCCGGTCCAACGCACGCCTGAAAAAAAAATACCGGCCTTCAAGCTCCCCTTGCTGCTGGTCCAACGCACGTCTGGAAAAAAAAATACCGGTCTCCAACCTCCCCTTGTTGCCGGTCTAACGCACTCCTAAAAAAAAAATACCAGCCTCAAACCTCCCCTTGTTACCGGTCCAACGCACGCCTGAAAAAAAACCACCGGCCTCCAACCTCCCCTTGTTGCCGGTCCAACGCACGCCTGAAAAAACCTCCAACCTCCCCTTGTTGCTGGTCCAACTCACGCCTGAAAAAAAAATACCGGCCTTTAACCTCCCCTTGCTGCCGGTCCAACGCATGTCTGGAAAAAAAATACCGGCCTCCAACCTCCCATTGTTGCCGGACCAACACGCCTAAAAAAAATACTGGCCTCCAACCTCCTCTTGTTGCCGGTCCAATGCACACCTGAAAAAAAAATACCAGCCTCCAACCTCCCCTTGTTGCCGGTCTAACGCACGCCTAAAAAAAAAAAATACCGGCCTCCAACCTCCCCTTGTTGCCAGTCCAACGCACGTCTGAACAAAAAATACCGGCCTCCAACCTCCCCTTGCTGCCGGTCCAACGCACACCTGGAAAAAAAAATACCGGCCTCAAACCTCCCCTTGTTGCCGGTCCAACGCACGCCTGAGAAAAAAATATCGGCCTCCAATCTCCCCTTGTTGCTGGTCCAACGCACGCCTGAAAAAAAATACTGGCCTTCAACCTCCCCTTGTTGCCGGTCCAACGCACACCTAAAAAAAAATACCGGCCTCCAACCTCCCCCCTTGTTGCCAGTCCGCACGCCTGAAATTAAAATACCGGCCTCCAACCTCCTCTTGCTGCCGGTCCAACGCACGCCTGGAAGAAAAAAACGGCCTCCAACCTTCCCTTGTTGCCGGTCCAACGCACGCCTAAAAAAAAACATACCGGTCTCCAACCTCCCTGTCAGGTCACCTGAGTCCAGGTGACAGATGCACTCCGTAGGAGTCAGAAATGCACCGCTAAGTTAGTGGACCCTAGGACTGACTGCTGCGGATTGAACTCTGGGAGGTTCAGGAAGCAGGACCACTGAAGCACCAACACAGATCCCACTGGGAGCTAGAGCATAGATTCCCCAGGGCGAGGAGTCTAAGAGCCAGCAGGTGTTCACCAGAGCCTCTAGTGGTGAGGATGGACTGCGCTGCACTCTGGCTCCAGGTCACAGGTCCCCAGGGTCTCACAGCTCACGCTTACGGTAAACTTACAGGAGAAAGAGGAAGGAAGCAACAGACTGGAACAACAAGGATAGTAAAGGGATAAGCCAAAGGTCAGGGCAACTAGCAGATAAGGATAAACATAGAACACGCCAAAGGTCAGAGTCACAAGCAGACAGGGACAGTCGAGAACAGGCCAAAATCGGTAATTGGAATCAGACATAGGAGACATAGCAAGTTGCACACAAAAGCAAAACACACAATGGTTGATCAGCAAGGTTGGCTTTCAATGCACAGGTTAATATAGTGTTCCTAATTAGAGGCTGAGGTGGAGCTATGCTGAGGGAAGATTATATAAGCAGTCAGGTGAGAGTGGCTGGCCTCTAAATGAGAACACATGGAGGAGAGGTAAGCTGACAAAGATTACTGCATAATCATGACACTCCTCTTGTTGCCAGTCCAACGTACGCCTAAAAAAAAAAATACCGGCTTCCAACCTCCCCTTGCTGCCGGTCCAACGCACGCCTGGAAAAAAATACTGGCCTCCAACCTCCCCTTGTTGCCAGTCCAATGCACACCTGAGAAAAAAATACCGGCCTTCAACCTCCCCTTGCTGCCGGTCCAACGCACATCTGGAAAAAAAAATACCGGCCTCCAACCTCCCCTTGTTGCCGGTCCAACGCACGCCTGAGAAAAAAATACGCGCCTTCAACCTCCCCTTGCTGCCGGTCCAACGCACGTCTGGAAAAAAAACCACCGGCCTCCAACCTCCCCTTGTTGCCGGTCCAATGCACATCTAAAAAAACATACCGACCTCCAACCTCCCCTTGTTACCGTTCCAACGCACGCCTGAAAAAAAATAACGGCCTCCAACCTCTCCTTGTTGCCAGTCCAACGCACACCTAAAAAAAAAATACCGGCCTCCAAACTCCCCTTGTTGCCGGTCCAATGCACGCCTGAAAAAAAAATATCGGCCTCCAACCTCCCCTTGCTGCCGGTCCAACACACGCCTGGAAAAAAAAAATACCGGCCTCCAACCTCCCCTTGTTGCCGGTCCAATGCACGCCCAAAAAAAAAATACCGGCCTCCAACCTCCCCTTGGTACCGGTCCAACGCACGACCAAAAAAAAAATACCGGCCTCCAACCTCCCCTTGTTGCCGGTTCAAAGCACGGCTAAAAAAAATATCGGCCTCCAACCTCCCCTTGTTGCCGGTCCAATGCACGCCTAAAAAAAATACCGGCCTTCAACCTCCCTGTCAGGTCACCTGAGCTCAGGTGACGCATGCACTCTGTAGGAGTCCGGAGTGCACCGCTAAGGTAGTGGACCCTAGGACTAACTGCTGTGGATTGAACTCGGCCTCCAACCTCCCCTTGTTGCTGGTCCAACGCACGCCTTAAAAAAAAAATACCGGCCTCCAACCTCCCCTTGTTGCCGGTCCAACGCACGACTGAAAAAAAAATTATCGGCCTCCAACCTGCCCTTGTTGCCGGTCCAAAGCACGCCAGAAGAAAAACATACCGGCCTTCAACCTCCCCTTTTTGCCAGTCCAACGCACGCCTGAAAAAAAAAATACCGGCCTCCAACTTCCCCTTATAAAATTGATATAGTGTATACAGTTGCTTCACAAGTCATATTGTAATTGAATGTAATTAAAAATGACCTTTTCATTCTGCAGCTGCTGTAAAATGAAATGTGACAACATGGAGGAGTTCTGTACACAGATGGTATACAGAGATGGTATATACAGATTGTATACAGAGATGGTATATACAGATATGGTATATACAGATTGTATACAGAGATGGTATACACAGATGGTATACACAGGTGGTATACAGAAATGGTATACAAAACACCCCCCAGAAACAACATTTCCTGCTTGTGTGATTGGCTCAATGATATTCCCAGAAGTCTGCACTAAGATAAGTCAGAATTGAGCATCCCCTGCAACAGAAATGTCATTTTTGGTGGGATACTCTCAGAGGTTGGGGTCACACTTGAGTGCACTCCAGCTCTCAGGAGGGACCGGTGCATCTCCATTCACCGTTGCAGGTCAGATTTCACCCCGAATTTTTGGCTGAATTTGGACATGAAACAGACCAAAAGACACACAGGACCCCCCCGTGCAATTCCCACCGGAGCCCCTGCGAAGATATGTGAACCGGCTCCATAAAGAGCCCGACACAATATCCTGCTGTGCGAATTGGTAAAAAGGGAAATCACGTCTAAAGGGATGCAGACCCTGCCAATTGCTCTGGGCCACTTGTAGCTGCACATCAATGGCCCTTGGATAAATAGGATGTACCAGTATGGCAGGAGCAATGTCTCATTTAGCTTCATGGAATGTTGGTGCAGGTCGGCCAGCGCTATATTTTTACTGGCCGGTCTGGATATTTGAAGATCGCAGCCATGGGAGGAGACAAATAAGGACCTGTGGGGGCGGGGGGAGGGGGGTTCTATTGGGGAACATGCGGGAATTCATAGTAAAAAGTGAACAAGTTGTTTATTGGACGGCTAGTTGAACACTTGTGACAATAATTAATCATCAATATAGGAAATACCAGGTGAAAGGGTTACAAAGCATTGTAGAGTAAGGAACAATTAGAGGAATTTACAGTTATTGGCGAGTCTCAATCATGGATGTTTGCGGAATAAAGCAGAAGGGTAATAAATGACTATTTGGCTTGTAGGGAAAGGTACATTGATAGGAAGATGCAAGCTGAGTTCAGTCTACTCTTTGGCAAGCTCTTAGCATGAAGTAATATCAGATTTGTCCACCAGGTGGCGAAGAAGTCCATGTAATCATGCAGCCACTTGACATTATTATCATCCTGCAGATTTTGGTGTTTATAGAGCGGAGTTAAATTGTTTAAATATTTTTGTACTTTTTGTGTTACCCAATAAGCACGAATTCTGGTGGAAAAACTTCAAAATAATTTATTAAGCACTTTAGTGACATCACAAGAGAATTGCAGGTATACTAGGCTATTTTTACTGCAAATAGTCATTGAAGTCAAATGTGATATCCCGCTGACTCCCACTCTCCCAGTGTACTTCTGTCCAGAAGACTGAGGACATACTTTGAGTACAGGGTATCATGGACTTTAAGGCCTGGTTCACACCTATGCAGGTTGCATATTCCAGGTGCAGTTTGCTTTTTTCAATACACATTTTTGATCCACTGAAATCTTTGGAACCAAAAACCAGAAAAAAGTCCCAGGTCCTTTCCATAAAATGCACAGATGTGAACGTGACCCATAGGAAACCATGTTAAATGGAATGTAGTGTGTTTCTGCAAAACTGAAAATGCACTAAAAAAATGCATAGGTGTGAACCAGGCCTGAGTGTAATGATGCAGAAAGCGGCACTGCTCTTTCCATTATTGAGGACTGCCCACCGCTGGAGAAGGAAGTGAGGAAGAAAACCCGGCTTGTCATGTGACCAGCCTAAAGACATATGCAAAAGGTAAGTATATTTAGAAATTTAAAAAAAAAAGCAAAAATTACAGCTGTGGGTCATCTCCAGGAAAATTTGGTGAGGAATCCCAGAGTTGGGCTTAAAGGAGTTGTAAAGACAGAAGACCCCCTAATACTTACCTGACCCCCATCTCACTCCAGCGATGTCTACGAGTGTCTAAGCCATCCGGGACACTCCTCCTGATTGGCTGATACACAGCAGCGGCGTCATTGCCTCCTGTGGCTGTCAATCAGTTAGTCAGCCAATCGGGGCTCCGTGTCTGACTCGGCTCGGGTGCCCGCCATAGGAAGCTGTTGGCTGAGGGGCCACTCGACGGGAGGGAGGGGCCAGGAGCTGCAAAGAAGGACCCAAGAAGAGGAGGATCCGGGCTGCTCTGTGCATAACCAACTGCACAGAGGAGGTAAGTATAACATGTTTATTATTTAAAAAACAAAAAAAAAATAAAAAAACGAGACTTTACAATCACTTTAAATCAATAAGATGGCTACTCTGAGCATATTAGTGAATTATGGTGGACAGCACTTGTGAGAGAACTGTAAGTACCTCGGCCTTGTCAAATGTACCAGCAATAAACTGGGACCAGGCCAGGAAATTACTAGTTCCATTCTGGTAGAAAAGGAAGAAGAAGAAATGGGACTTAACGTGAGGCACAATGTTGTAAATAATGATGAATGAAGAACGTATAACTATGATTGAATTTATCATAATGACATGTAATAACTCATAATATAATAAGACACAATGTACTATATCAATAATTAGCAATATATAATATAATCATAAAGAATTGATGTTTTAGATATAATAATAATAATATGTTTTAGACATAATAATAATAACAGTCATGATTGGTACAATACATACAGTATAAATAATGCCAGACATAATGTGGACATGATTACCAGAGTATACCCACATAAACTCATACATCAATGATAAAAACATTTACATATACAGATTAAAAATTCATACTTAAAGCAAGCTTGTCTTGGCACCCTATGTTGGAAACTTGACGCGTTTCGTGGCATACAGCCACTCATCAGAAGTTAGATGCATAGTTATAGTAGAATGACAAATGGATAATAAATCTATTAATATATGATACCCTCTGGGGGGGAGAAACATCACATAAACAAGCCAATCCTCAATTACTCACAAAGCAGCTCATAGGCTCAGACCAGCTCCTATGGGGTGGGGGTGGGGGGGAGCGGTGGTCCTGGATAGGCTGTCTCAATGCTGTTGAGAATTGTAATTTTGTTAGCCAGTCTTTTGATTTAGGAACCGCAGGGTCTCACTCTGGAATCAGTATATACACATATTTTTTTTCAAGCCGATCCGACCCGATCCCACGCTGAGCTGTCAGCGGCGGCTTCGCTGTGGAGGAGGGTGCAGAGGACATATCCAACAACAGAAGCTCCATAGTAAGTCTATGGGGGACGTCACTTCCCATTCATTTCTCTGTGTCCTCTGCAGAGCTTTCGCCGCTGGAGACCAGATCGGATCGACTTCGGAAAAGGTATGTATAGCGATTTCTTCTTTACAGGGCTAGATAGGTTAGGCTTATATCTGTAGATGTAGCGATTTTATTGTTAGGGTGGACTTCCCCTTTAAAATGTATAAGGCTGCATTCACACCTGAGCAGAGTGACTTTAAGGCGTTTTTTGGAAGAGTTTTTGAGCATTTTTATAAATGTGTTACAAGGGTTTTTCTTGTTAAATTTGTTTATTGAGAAAAAAAAAAGGCATGGGAAATATAACAGACCATTTAGAGGAAGTTCAGTGGCAATATCCATATTGGAAAGAACAGAACTATTACAAGCGTTTTTTTAGCTTCAGGGGTTTTTGTTTATAGAAATAGAAAGCAGTAAGGTGAGCAGAAAACAGGCCACAAAACGCTCATAAAAAGCTCTTGTTGCACTTTGTTTTCAGACGTTCCCATTGAGGTCTATGGGGCCCAATCTGCCTCCAATCTGCCAAAAAAGAAGTACTTTGAGTGACAGGCGTTTTTCTTCAGGCAACAGAATGCTCAAATGTGAACAGGGGCCATTGAAATAAATGGGATTTGGCTTGTTGAGCGTTTTAGAGGTGTGAACGGGGCCTAAATCAGGAATTCTTAACCTTTTTTCGATCACGAAAGTATGCAAAAGCTTGAGATACATTAGTCTAAAATTTTAAAAAATCAAACAAAGGAAGATATGTGGTCCCCCAAAATCTACACTAGACCTCTTTTTTTGATGAGGACCTGGTATGGATTTTAAGGGGGAAAAAAAAAATGGAGTGGGGATTCCCTCCCAAAATCCATACCAAACCCTTATCCAAACATGAAGACTGACTGGCCAAGAAAGGGGGCCTGAACCATGCCAGGCCACATGCCCTCAACATTGGGGGGGGGGGGTATCTTGCTGGATGGGAAAGTCCTGGAAAGGCACCTTGCCACCCTGTTCTTAACCTGGTGGATGTGGGGGTCTCTAAGGACAGCGAGGGTGGGGGATTATTGGAATCTGGAAGCCCTCCTTAAAATAAGGGGGCCCCTTGATATCTCGCCCACCTCCTAAGTGAATGAGTACTGCGGAATCTCAGTTGGAAAAAGCTGGGGTATATTAGTATTTGATGGAGTAGGGAAGAATTAAAACCAATGTCTAGTATTATTATTTTACATTTTTTTGCTGTGTCTCCTTGGAGAGATTCCTACCTTTCCTGGAAACACAACAGGAAGTGATAGGAAATCTCTCCAAACTGAGAGAGGAAATCCGTTCCCAAACAGATGCCCTCATTGAAATATTTTCCCCGACTTCCTATTCTCATTACAACTGTAACATTTTGGATCTTTGTGGAAATTTGCGTCTTTGGTGAGAGATTCATCCTCGTCTTTGATTTTGATGGCCATTGTCATGTGATGGGAAATCGGGTGCCCTCATTGAAATATTTCCCCCTACCTCCTATTCTTGTTACAACTGTAACATTTTGGATCTTTGTTGAGATTTTCAATCTCGATTTGTGAGAGATTCATCCTCGTCCTGGTTTCAAAGACCATTGCCATGTGATCATTTTAATGTGATGGGAAATCAGGTGCCCTCGTTGAAATATTTCCACTTATTGTTGTTACAACTGTAGCATTTTTGATCTTTGTGGAGATTTGAATCCACATTTTTACAGTTGTCACCGCAACAGGAGGTGAGGGGCAAATGATCTCCTCTTTGGAGAGATTTCCTCTCACTTCCCGTTGCAAAAAAAAAAAAAAAAAAGTTTTAGCTTCTTTAAGTGGGATAGCAGGCGCGCGCCGCCCGCTGCACTGCGGGGGTGCCGATGCTCGTGACCGGCAGTCGCAATGACCGCCGGCCACGAGCGATCGCAGGCACGAGAGGCAGAGCAGGGACGTGTGTGTGTGTGTGTAAACACACAAATCCCTGTTCTGTTCTGAGAGGAGATGCAGATTGTGAGTTCCTAAAAGCTAGGAACTATGATCCGTCATTTCCTCTAGTCAGTCCCCTCCCTCTACAGTTAGAACACACACTAGGGAACACAGTTAACCCCTTGATCACCCCCTAGTGTTAACCCTTTCCCTGCCAATGACATTTATACAGTAACCAGTGCATTTTAATAGCGCTGATCGCTGTATAGTTGTCAATCGGCCCACAAATTTGTCAAAAGTTTCTCTGATGTGTCCACCATAATGTCGCAGTCACGATAAAAATTGCAGATCGCCGCCATTACTAGCAAAAAAAAATAATAAATAAAAATTCCACAAATCTATCCCCTATTTTGTAGACGCTATAACTTTTGCACAAACCAATCAATATAGGCTTATTGCGATTTTTATTACCAAAAATATGTAGAAGAATACATATCAGCCTAAACTGAGAAAAAAAATTAGGTTTTTTTAAAAAAAAATTGGGGATATTTATTTTAGCAAAAAGTACAAAATATTGTGTTTTTTCAAAATTGTCGCTCTTCTTTTGTTTATAGTACAAAAAATAAAAACCGCAGAGATGATCAAATACCACCAAAAGAAAGCTCTATTTGTGGGATAAAAAGGACGTCAATTTTGTTTGGGTGCAGTGTCACACAACCGCGCAATTGTCAGTTAAATTGACGCAGTGCCGAATCGCAAAAAATGGCCTGGTCATTGAGCAGCCAAATCTTTTGGGGCTGAAGTGGTTAAAAAATCCCAAGGAGTCCATTTCTCAGTGTGTTATTTGTCTAGGCCCGAGTCCCCGCTATCATCAATCAGTGCGATTTTATGTTTTTATACAGGAGGCCCTGGGCGCTCTGTCATATTTCACATCTAAGTGTCTCCAGTGTAGTGTTCTCCTGGCCTCTCCGCTGGCTCCTTGTGATGATTTATTTATCAGAGACGTGGAAATCATTGCTTAATAAATGCTACCGCTGAGAGATGCGATATGCCTTGCAGCCGAGCGCCATAGATTGGATGGAAATCTGTCTTATACTGCTTCAGATCCAAAGCTGCGATCCTTCTTCCTAATATGAAGTAGAGCTATATATGGGGGGGGGGGGTCAGTTTCTTGTCTCCTACCTGCGACTTGTTTTTGGATCCACTTCAAAACCTAAACATTAACCAAAACCTGCGTTCATTCACCAGATAGCGCTGGAGTGGTAACATTTTTTTTTTTTTTTTTTAATACTAAAAAAAAATTGCTTTAAATTTTTTGAGGGAGTCCAGCTTTTCACCATTTACAGTCTAAAAGTATAACTAAAGGCAAAGTTTTTTGTTATTGTTGTTTTGGATAGAGTGGTGATGGGTTAGAACATCTGTCAGTTTTTATTGCTGTCTGTGCCTCTGTTAAGGAGATTCCCCCTCTCTATTTGTCCTGTTTACCATTAAAAATAAAAAAAAAAATCCCAAATTTTGGGTTGTCCCCAGAAAAGTAATAGAGGGGAAATCTTCCAATGGAGACACTAGTTCTGGTGATCTGGGGGTCCCCATAGAATTCCCTTAATTTGCAGGGATTTCCTCTCACTTCCTGTTTGGTTATGGGACAGGAAGTGAAATCTCCGCAATGGGAAACAGATGGTGGGGGAAAAAAAAAGCTGACAGGGGGTTATAACCCTTCCTTACTTTATCCAAGATTAAAGTAGAACTATAGGCAAAACTTTTTTGTTTTTATTATGGATAGAGTAAAGCCTCGTACACACGGTACGATTGTTGGCAGGGGATTGTCTGTTGACAGACTGTTGTTCTAAAATCTGACCGTTAGTACGCTCCTTTTGACAATTGTTGTCCAACTTTCGGCCAACAAATGTTGGATGACAGGCTAGTAAATTTTTGGAGGACAGCGATTGATTGTCAGATTTTCTGATGGTCAGACACAAGTCTGTCGCACAAAAGTTGAAAGTACAAACACGCATGCTCGGGAATGAATGCTCACCAAACACGAAATTAGCAGAAGGAGCCCAAAGGGTGGCGCTCAAGAGCTGAAATTCCACATAGTACATTACTACATTCATGTTTGTTGCCTGACAATTGTGCACCGTTAGACAAGATCCAGGCACACGCCCTTAAGACAAAAATCTGACGCTCGGTTGGCCAACAATTGGATCCTGTGTACGAGGCTTAATTGAGGGTTATAGCCCTTGTCAAATTTTTTTTTCACCATCTGTATCCCATTGAGGTTTATTTACTAAAGCTAGAGGAAATTTAGCCACAATTCTGCATAGAAACTAGGGCTGCAACTAATGATTATTTTCATAATCGATTAGTTGGCCGATTATTGTTTCGATTAATTGGATAATAACCTTAAAAAAAAAAGTGTGGTGTATAATTTAGTTAATATGTAAAGTTTAAAAAAAATGATTTATTCTTAAATATCTCTATGCAGTGCTAAATATAAATAACCAACTATATGGTTAGGGAGCAAAATCTCTAATCCACTCTGAGAATAACAGGCAGAAGAGATATTATTAGAGGAGATATACTGTATATATTATTAGAGGAGATATACTGTATATATTATTAGAGGAGATATACTGTATATATTATTAGAGGAGATATACTGTATATACCATTAGAAGAGATATACTGTATATATTATTAGAGGATATATACTATTAGAGGAGATATACTGTATATACTATTAGAGGAGATATACTGTATATACTATTAGAAGAGATATACTATTAGAAGAGATATACTGTATATACTATTAGAAGAGATATACCATATATACTATTAGAGATCGAATCTGGTAAATATCAACAGACTCAGATCAATTTTTTTATTTAAATAAAAAGAAATATGAAAGACTGTTTTGCGGATTTTCAGACAGAACTGTAATATATTATATGCCGGCCATACAAAAACAATGTCTTCCTTCAAAAAAAAAAAATGAAATTTTAAGAATGTTCGTTCGATTTTCTAATCATTAGTGGGATCAAAATCGACGTTGTTTTCGACCACAGTGACGGGAAAATTCAGCAGGCAGTGGGCGCGTTCTGTAGCCAATAGCAGGCTGTCAGTTGGCGATGGATCCAGCCACTGCCTGCTGTCAATCACAAGGGGAGTGAACCTGATGGGAAACTAGTATCTCAGCTGCTCCATCAGGCTCCACCGACCCATAAAATTCTGCCGCAGCGGCTAGAGGGAGCTCTGCTGCCCTGAGGACAGGGTGTCCATATAGACACTCTGGTCTCAGTGTGCTTCCACATGTGGTGCATGCCCCTGATTCATGTACCTGTTTACTAAAAGGTACATGATATAGTGGTTTGTTCATGCAGCTGAAGCCGCTTGTTAGGCTTGGTGACTGTCACCTAGGCTGTACGGGGTCCCATGACTTCTAACAGCAGCCCTGCTTAAAACTACATGTCCCATCATCCCTAGACTACAAGTCTCATCATGCCTAGTGCCTGTGTACATGCATCCCCAGTCCTTCACAAAAGTTGGTGTCACATTTACTCCCAACAGAGGCAGCAACCTCCCACCAGCATGTAGGTCTCCCCAGCAGCACATTCAACAGGGTTGCTCCAGGGTAGTGGTCCTCAACCTTAGTTCTCAAGTACCCCCAAACGGGCCATGTTTTCAGGTTTTCCTTTACTTTGCACAGCTGCTTTGAATAAATATCAATGACATGGTATTGATAAGAGCTATTTTATCTAAGAGAAGTTCCCTAAACACGGCCCGTTGGGGATACTTCAGGACTGAGGTTGAGAACCTCTGCTCCGGAGGAGCCTGCAAGCCACCTTGAAACTGGGAACAGGAGGAGAAGTCAGGGAAATCGGGATGGAATGCTGGGGTAGGCAATCTTTAAAGTTGAGGGAGCTGCACATCGTGTTAAAAATAGTTAAAGTCAAAAAATAAAACAATTGGCATTTAATATCACTTTAAAAACAGCAGGTTTCCAGTGTACAGGTAGAATTTTTCAGCTTTTCCTCATTCAGCAACACTTAGTTGTAATTCTTGTGATCCGAAAAGCTTGAAGCGTTGTCCTTCGAAGAGCTTGCTGAAATTTAGAGAGGGCAGAGTTGCCTCCAGGTCCGTCATGATCACTACGTACCCCTGGAGGAGGAGAGGAAACCGAGGTCAGGCTTTCAACATTCTGCTGCACATGCTGTATTCAAGTATTGCCGGTAATAAAACTGGTGAGTGTTGTTAGGCTCGTTACACATGTGCTGCCCCTCTGAAAAGCGACCCCATGGTGGATCACTTTTCAGAGGTGTTTGACGGGTACTGAGGAGGCGATATGTTGCATCCTTGCTGCTTGATTTAACCCTGTATGTGATTGGCTGGAGCCGCGATCACTCCCGCGCATGTCTGAACATTTATTTGTTCACGGCACAGGACTCGGAAAGAAGGACACCCGTGATGTCACTGGCTGCATGTAATGTAATGTTTACTTCCTCTTTAATCCCGGCTCCAGACTGGAGAGGAGACAAGCTTGCTGCCAGTGCCTTTTCATTTTTAACCTCCAGGGGGAGTGTTTAAAAAATTTTGCCTAATTTTGGGGTTTAAAGTGTGTCCAGCTGGAACTGTTTTTCTAAGACCCCTTTCACACTGGAGCGGTTTTCAGGCGGTATTGCGCTAAAAATACCGCCTGAAAACCGCCCCTAAACAGCCTCCGCTGTTTGTTCAGTGTGAAAGCACACTGAAGCGGTGCGCTCGCAGGACGGTAAAAAAAGTCCTGCGAGCCGCTTCTCTGGAGCGGGGAAGGAGCGGTGTATTCACCGCTCCTAAACCGCTCCTGCCCATTGAAATCAATGGGACAGCGCGGCTATACCGCGGTAATACCGCGGCTATAGCCGCGCTGTATGAGCGGATTTAACCCTTTTTCGGCCGCCAGCGGGGGTTAAAACTGAACCGCTAGCGGCCGAATACCGCTACAAGAACGACGGTACAGCAGCGCTAAAAATAGCGCTGTTGTACCGCCGACGCCCCCACCGCCCCAGTGTGAAAGGGGCCTAAGTCTTGGAAGGTGCAGGGAAGGATTACCACCCCTGTAAGGTTTTTACTTCCAGGGCCCTATTTGAAATATTTGCCTTCAGTGATAGCAGTGTTAGGAAAAACTCTCCAACTGCAATACAGTCTGCAATAAAAGCCTCTTTCACGCGTGTGGGCGAGAAGCCGTAAAAATAAGTGATTATTACATCTATGAATGTTCAAGATCCTATGATGCCTATGGGCAGGTTTGATCTACTAGGGACTGGCTGCCAAAACTCTAGGCAAGAGCCTATAAACAGAAAAAAAATTATATGTTCTACTTTTAACCCACCTGGGAAGGACAGGTCGGTTTAAAAGTTTTCTCATGTATGTTGCAGACCCTAGACCAAATGAACATCCAAGGATCCTCTGGGGCTATCAGAATGATTTAGAAACTAGTCTATGACTGGGGGAAGAGTTTGGGCTTGCAGGTTTGAATTTTGGTTCATCTATTTTCATTTTTTAGGGGTAACTGCTTGCATTTCATTTACGAAGTCTTGATTTAGTTAGTTGCCAACCAAAGGGCTGGTTGGCTCAGGAGTTTAGTGGACAGCCCATGAGCCAACAGAGATTTTGGAATTGCAGGTTCAAATCCAATTTCCTCTATTGGAATTTGTGACAATACTTAACTGCAGAAATAGGAGAACGAACATATGAGTTAGTGAGCGGAGGCGAGTAGCTCAGAGGATAAGAATGTTAACCCAGGGCACTGTAGACTTGAGTTCAAATCCATGAAAGCGCTGCAGACCCCCAGGGTGATTCCATTATTGCACTATAGACTCCAAGGGCGAGTATAAAGAAGCACAGCAGACTCCAAGCTCAAATCCCTGAGTGAAAGCTTGGAGGCCATGGACAACCCACCAGCCTGCTCCAGTCCCAGGTCCCCACAGGCCTGTAATATGTGTGGGCATCACATTAAGTTGTGAACACCCTGTCTCTTCAGTCCACAATCTGTGATATCACTGCAACATATATAATTAGAATGGGCTGTCTTACTGGGGCAGCCCATCCCAAAAGTAGGGACTTAGGTTTTTTTTTTTTTTTTTTTTTAAATTGCCTTACCCCAGAAACCACACAGTACCTGAACCTCTTGAGGTAGTGGGTCTGAAATAGTTCCCACTACTCAATCACACCATCAAGGGGTTCAAGCACTGCACAGCACCCAAGACACACAAGGCTTTCCCTCATTGAGATTTGAACTCAGGTCTCCAGCAAACCAGTCAGAGCTCTTACCCTCTGAGCTATCACCCATGTTCAAGGATTGAGGTTCAAGGATTGAGGTTCAAGGATTGAGGTCCTCGATCTTCTATTTCAGGATTAGGCAGCATAAATTAAAAAAATAAAAAGAGAACTTAAAAATAAAACTGATTTTTTTTTTTTGACTTAATTCCTCCATCCCAGGTAGTTCTGCCCGAAAATCAATTTTGCCAAAATGACTGCGCTGATCTCTAACCCTCTAAGCCAGATCCCTCTGGCTTGCAGACTTCGGAGCTGAACTCCAGCAAGTAACAAAATATCTAAAACCAAACCTTTTTTGTTTTTTTGATAGAGTGCAGAAAGGTTAGAACCTCTGTCAGGGTTTTCCCCACTGGGGAGATTTACCCCTCTATTTGTCCTGGTGAGCATTGTCTCCAGAAAGTGATGGTAAAATCCCAAATGTTTGAGTTGTCACAGGAAAAGGGAGTGAGAGTAATCCTCTTCTGTTGACAACTAAGGGCCCAATCACACTTTTGAGTATCTGTAACTCATGCATTACTATAATAATATGTGCGTTAGTCCATTATCCCTTTCATGACTAAGCCTATTTCTGACATTTGGCGTTTACAAGTTAAAATCCGTATTTTTTGCTAGAAAATTACTTACAGCCCCCAAACATATATATATATATATATTTTAGCAGAGAATCTAGAGAACAAAGTGGCGATTTTTGCAATATTTTATGTCACACGGTATTTGTGCAGTGGTGTTTTAAACGCAACTTTTTGGGAAAAGGGACACTTTCAAGAATTAAAAAAAAAAAACTAAACAGTAAAAGTTAGCCCAATTTTTTTGTATAATGTGAAAGCTGATGTTACGCCAAGTAAATAGATACCAAACATGTCATGCTTTAGAATTGCACGCGCTCGTGAAATGGCAACAAACTACGGTACCTAAGAATTTCCATAGGCAACGCTTTAAATTTGTTTTACGTTTACCAGGTTAGAGTTACAGAGGAGGTCTAGTGCTAGAATTATTGCTCTTGCTCTGATGATTGCGGCAATACCTCACATCTGTGATTTGAACACCATTTACATATGCGGGCGTGACTTCCGTATGCGTTTTCTTTGCTGCGCGAGCTCGCGGGGACAGGGTGCTTTACAAAAAAAAAAAAAATTTTCTTATTTATTTTATTCATTTTTATATTATTAAATTGTGTTTGAAAAAGAAAAAAAATTGATCACTTTTATTGCGGTCACAAGGAATGTAAACATCCCTTGTGACAGTAATAGGTGGTGACAGGTACTCTTTATGGAGGGATCGGGGGTCTAAAAGACCCCCGATCCCTCCTTTGCACTTCAAAGTATTCAGATCGCCGTTTTCGGCGATTCTGAATACTGTATATTTTTTTAAAACCGGCGTCATTGGCAGCCGAGTAAACAGGAAGTGACGCTGTGACGTCACTTCCATGTTTACAATCAGGAGACTGGAACAAAGCCGTTTCCGGCTTTGTGCGTCTGTCCCTAGCCCTAGGATCGATGAGCGGGACTCCTGGTGGGATGGGAGCCCCATTCAGAGTGGCGGGAGGGGGGAAGGGTCTGTACTAATGGAGGGGGGTGCTTTGTCCTGGGGGGTGGGGTCTGTACTAATGGGGGGGTGCCTTGTCCAGGGGGAGGGGCCTGTACTAATGGAGGGGGGTGGTTTGTCCTGGGGGACGCCCACTGGTTACAGTAGTGCACTTACCTGACATCACAGAGCCACTCCAGGCTCTGGAAGGATCTCGACAGTAATGTCGGGATCCACTTAGAAGCCTGATAGCCAGATAGCTCAGCCTCGCTGGGTCATTCTCACAGCAAAGAGGTGGGCTGCAGGTCAGGAACAACCCGCCTCTCCACTCATTAGAGTAATAAAGAGCATGTTTGGAGTTTGGCTAGAGATCAATAGTTTAGACGGATGCTGTGCTCGATTGATTACCTGGGATGGAGTGAATTTACTCCCTATATTAGGGATATGTAATTGGCGGACCTCCAGCTGTTCCAGAACTACAAGTCCCATGAAACATAGCAAGACTCTGACAACCACAAGCATGACACCCAGAGGCATGATGGGACTTGCAATTAGCGGATCTCCTGCCGTTGCAAAACTGCAAATCCCTGCCCTAGATTATGAGTCGGTGCTTGGGCTAAGCCTAGAGCAAAGATGGAGAACCTTGGCACCCCAGATGTTTTGGAACTACATTTCCCATGATGCTCATGCACTCTGCAGTGCACTCGGCCTCACCTAAAAACTCCTGCCGCCCGCAGCTCCTCAGGACCGGCGCGGTGAAAAAAAAAAATTTTAAAATTGATTTGCTTAAATTTTGAATTGATTTGACCTCTCAACTCGATTCAAGATTTAAATCGATTTTTTTCCCCCAGCCCTAGTCTGTACTAATGGGGGAGGGGTCTGTACTAATTAACTAATGAAGGGGGTGCTTTGTCCTGGGGGGAGGGATCTGTACTAATGGGGGGTGCTTTGTCCTTGGGGAGGGGTCTGTACTAATGGAGGGGGGTGGTTTGTCCTGGGGGAGGGGTCTGTACTAATGGAGAAGGGGTGCTTTGTCCTGGGGGGAGGGGTCTGAACTAATAATGAGTGCTTTGTCCAGGGGGAGGAGTCTGTACTAATGGAGGGGGGGTTTGTCCTGGGGGAGTGGTCTGTACTAATGGAGGGGGGGCGGTTTGTCCTGGGGGAGGGGTCTGTACTAATGGGGAGTGCTTTGTCCTGGGGGAGGAGTCTGTGCTAATGGGGAGTGCTTTGTCCTGGGGGGAGGGGTCTGTACTAATAATGAGTGCTTTGTCCAGGGGAAGGAGTCTGTACTAATGGAGGGGGGGTGGTTTGTCCTGGGGGAGTGGTCTGTACTAATGGAGGGGGGGTGGTTTGTCCTGGGGGAGTGGTCTGTACTAATGGAGGGGGGGGTGGTTTGTCCTGGGGGAGTGGTCTGTACTAATGGAGGGGGGGGCGGTTTGTCCTGGGGGAGGGGTCTGTACTAATAATGAGTGATCTGTCCAGGGGGAGGAGTCTGTACTAATGGAGGGGGGGTGGTTTGTCCTGGGGGAGTGGTCTGTTCTAATGGGGAGTGCTTTGTCCTGGGGGGAGGGGTCTGTACTAATAATGAGTGCTTTGTCCAGGGGAAGGAGTCTGTACTAATGGAGGGGGGGTGGTTTGTCCTGGGGGAGTGGTCTGTACTAATGGAGGGGGGGCGGTTTGTCCAGGGGGAGGAGTCTGTACTAATGGAGGGGGGGTTTGTCCTGGGGGAGTGGTCTGTACTAATGGAGGGGGGGCGGTTTGTCCTGGGGGGAGGGGTCTGTACTAATAATGAGTGCTTTGTCCAGGGGGAGGAGTCTGTACTAATAGTGGGGGGGTTGTCCTGGGGGAGTGGTCTGTACTAATGGGGAGTGCTTTGTCCTGGGGGAGGGGTCTGTACTAATAATGAGTGATCTGTCCAGGGGGAGGAGTCTGTACTAATGGAGGGGGGGTGGTTTGTCCTGGGGGAGTGGTCTGTACTAATGGGGAGTGCTTTGTCCTGGGGGAGGGGTCTGTACTAATGAGTGATCTGTCCAGGGGGAGGAGTCTGTACTAATGGAGGGGGCGCGGTTTGTCCAGGGGGAGGGGTCTGTACTAATGGGGAGTGCTTTGTCCAGGGGGGAGGGGTCTGTACTAATAATGAGTGATCTGTCCAGGGGGAGGGGTCTGTACTAATGGGGAGTGCTTTGTCCTGGGGGAGGGGTCTGTACTAATGGGAGGTGCTTTGTCCTGGGGGAGGGGTCTGTACTCTTGGAGGGGGTGCTTTGTCCAGGGGGAGGAGTCTGTACTAATGGAGGGGGGGTTGTCCTGGGGGAGTGGTCTGTACTAATGGGGAATGCTTTGTCCTGGGGGGAGGGGTCTGTACTAATAATGAGTGATCTGTCCAGGGGGAGGGGTCTGTACTAATGGGGAGTGCTTTGTCCTGGGGGGAGGGGTCTGTACTAATAATGAGTGATCTGTCCAGGGGGAGGGGTCTGTACTAATGGGGAGTGCTTTGTCCTGGGGGGAGGGGTCTGTACTAATAATGAGTGATCTGTCCAGGGGGAGGGGTCTGTACTAATGGGGAGTGCTTTGTCCTGGGGGAGGGGACTGTACAATTGGGGGGTGCTTTGTCCTGGAGGAGGGGTCTGTACTAATGAGGGCGGGTGCTTTGTCCTGGGAGGGGTCTGTACTAATTGGAGGGGTGCTAGTACTAATGTGGGGAGTAGTAAGATGGCGGCGACGGAACGTCACTTCCGTTACACATTCCGACGGTTCGCCTAAACTGACGAATTAGAGGCTCCGCCCTTCCCACACAGCGGGGATGCTTTGCTACGGAAACATATCACTAGTGGGCGTGGCCTATGTCACTGGTGGCTGAGTAGCCAAACTCCGCCTCTCTCCCGGCAGCCCCATAGTCATTCATACTTCCCGCCCCCGCACGCTCAGCCAATCAGGTCAGTTCAATCCTGGTTATCAACTGCAAGTGACAGACCCCGCCTCTCGCCAGAGCCGGCCCCCCCCCCTCAGGCCTATCGCCCACCCTTGTCTGTAGAATATAAAGAGAGAGTGTGATGTAATCACCGGCAGACATAGACCATAATACCATGATATGGGGGAATTGTCTGAATGTGTAAGGTGTTCCCATTGGTAAACTTGGTCGAATCGGATTCAGCACGTCTCCGTCCCCCCTTCTAATGACAAGCCATACCCATCACTTCCTCTCCTATCTGCAGGACGGAGTGGGCGTGTCTTGTGTCCCTTCAGACAGATCAGCCAATCATGCCGCTCTCTAGACTGGCCAGTAGCTGAATGCCTCATCGACACGCCTCTTTATACTGCGTCATCACAGAGCTATCAGAATCTCTAACGGCCGACCCGCCCCCTTATACGAACGGCCCCGCCCCCTCGCCGGTTCCGCCCCCACAGTCTAGTCAGTGCCTAATGCTATGAATCAGATGAAACACCTTAAACCAAATGTAATCACCGACAGACATAGAATGAATAACACCATGATATGGGGGAATTGTCTGAGTGTGTAAGGTGTTCCCATTAGTAAAAATGGCCGACCCGGATTCGGCACGTCTCCGCCCCCTTCTAATGACCCGACATTCCCATCATTTACTCTCCTACCGTCTCTGCAGGACGGAGTGGGCGTGTCTTGTGTCCCTCCACACAGCCTCACCGACACGCCTCTTTATACTGCGTCATCACCGAGCTCTCAGGATCGCCCCGCCCCCTCGCCGGTTCCGCCCCCTCATTGGTCATGTTTAGTTTAGCAAATAAGATCGCTCTGAAAATATTTGTTAATAACACGGTGACACGTGGATTGTCTACAAGTGTAAATGCCCGCCCCTCCCTCCCTCCGTCATCTACCTAAAATCTCCGCCCTCTCTTATCGGTCATACCTGTGACTGGAGGAAGACATGAAAGTGGGCGTGACAGAACCGCCGAATGGCACACGGAGCCTCCCGGAGTTTTGAAACGACTCTTGCCGCGCGCTCGAACCTGATTGGCTGCCTCTCTGTCCGGCCCCCTGATTTGGCTCCGCCCTCTTCCAGCCATGCTGTCTCTCACTAGTAGGCGTGGCCTGTGTACTGCTTGACAGCCTCGGTGCCCCCGCCCCCACATTCTAGTCAGGGCCCGAATCACAGGAGAACGGGGGAGGGGTCTGTACTAATGGAGGGGGGTGCTTTGTCCTGGGGAGGGGTCTGTACTAATGGAGGGGGGGTGCTTTGTCCAGGGGGAGGGGTCTGTACTAATGGAGGGGGGGTGCTTTGTCCTGGGGAAGGGGTCTGTACTTTTGAGGTGGGTGCTTTGTCCTGGGGGAGGGGTCTGTACTAATGGAGGGAAGTGCTTTGTCCTGGGGGAGGGGTCTGTACTAATGGAGGGAAGTGCTTTGTCCTGGGGGGAGGTGTCTGTACTAATGGGAGGTGCTTTGTCCTGGGGGAGGGGTCTATACAAATAGAGGGGAGTGCTTTGTCCTGGGGGAGGGGTCTGTACTAATGGAGGGGGAGTGCTTTGTCCTGGGGGAGGGGTCTGTACTAATGGAGAGGGGAGTGCTTTGTCCTGGGGGGAGGGGTCTGTACTAATGAGGTGGGGTGCTTTGTCCTGGGGAGGGGTAATGGAGTACAGCGCATAGCTGCGATCTGCACGCGCTCGCCGGCCACTGGATCTTAGTGTCGAGCCTGTCGCCCAGTCCGGCAGCTGATTGTAGTTCTCACAGGAAAAAATCCAAGAGGAAAAAAAAAAAAAGTAGCTTAACTACTTCCATACCGGGCATTTTCACCCCCTTCCTGCCCAAGCCAATTTTCAGCTTTCAGCGCTGTCGCACTTTGAATAACAATTGGTCATCGGAGCAGAGATCAGTGATGTCACACACAGAGCCCATCCCCCTGACAGTTAGAAATCACTCCCCTAGGACACAATTAACCCCTCCCCGCCCCCTAGTGGTTAACCCCTTCACTGCCATTTATACAGTAATCAGTGCATTTTTAATCGCACTGATCTCTGTATAAATGACAATGGTCCCAAAAATGTGTCAAAAATGTTCGACATGTCCGCCATAACGTCGCAATCACAATTTAAAAAAAAAAAAAAAAAATCGCTGATCGCCGCCATTACTAATAAAAAAAAAAAAAAAAAATTAATAACAATGCCAAAAAACCATCCCCTATTTAGTAAACGCTATAATGTTTGCGCAAACCAATTAATAAACGCTTATTGCGATTTTTTTTTTTTTTTACCAAAAATATGTATTAGAATACGATCGGCCTAAACTGAGGATAAAAATTTTTTTTTAATATATTTTTGGGGGATATTTATTATAGCAAAATGTAAAATATTCCTTTTTTTTCAAAATTGTCTCTTATTTTGTTTATAGCGCAAAAAATAAAAATCGCAGAGGCGATAAAATACCACCAAAAGAAAGCTCTATTTTGTTTGGGAGCCACATCGCACGACTGCGCAATTGTCAGTTAAAGCGACGCAGTGCCGAATCGCAAAAAATGCTCTGGTCAGGAAGGGGGTAAAGTCTTCCGGGGCTGAAGCGGTTAAACAAATATTTTCCTCATTTTAGGCCGATAAGTATTCTTCTACATATTTTTGGTAAAAAAAAAAAATATCGCAATAAGCATATATTTAATGGTTTGCGCAAAAGTTATAGCGTCTACAAAATAAGGGGATAGATTTATAGCATTTTTATTATTTATTTATTTTTACTAGTAATGGCGGCGATCTGCAATTTTTATTGTGATTGCAGTGGACACGTCGGACAATTTTGACACATTTTTGGGACCATTCACGTTTATAGAGCGATCAGTGCTATAAAAATGCATTGATTACTGTATAAATGTGACTGGCAATGAAGGGGATAACCAGAAGGGGGCGCTGTAGGGCTAAATATGTTGCTAGGGAGTGATTCTAACTGTGGGGGGGGAGGGGATTCACAAGGGGAGGAGACCGATCGGTGTTCTTCTGTACAAGGAACACACCATCGGTCTCCTCCCATCTGACAGGACGTGGATCTGTGTGTTTACACACACACAGATCCACGGTCCTGCTCGGTTACCGGGCAATCGCGGGTGCCCGGTGGACATCGCATCCGCCAGGCACGCGGATCCGATCGATGCGGCAGGCGCGCGCACCCCCTGGGCTGCGCCGTCATATGACGGCGGCCCAGAACAACGGCTGCACCGTCCCGCCGTCACAGGGCAGCAAGTGGTTAAAGCGGAGTTCCGACAACATTTTTATTTTTTTTAAAAATTGATCCAAGCATTATTAATTAAAAAAAAAAAAAACAAGTATACAAGGTTAATTGTGGATGTTTCTAAAATATAAATTTAATACAAAGTTTCTCCCCCTCCTGTTCCGGCCGTTGCCATCATAATTGTGGGCATGTGAAGCCCAATCGACATCTCATCCTGGATAAGCGTTGGAGAGGTGCATGCAGAGTAGCCAGCACGCACCTCTCGATCTCACGCACCATTCACCGGCAGCCGTAGCGCCGATTGTTTTTAAAGTTGCCATAACAACGAGCAGCAACGGAGGCAACAAAGCGCTTTCTTCCCTTTTTAAAAAAAAATGGCACTGCGAGCCGCCTTAAATCGCATCATTTCCTGGTCAGGAAATAACAGGCGAGGGAGGAAGTGACGAGGAACTCCGCGGACCAAGAAGTGGCAGATTAGGAGGACTACATAGCAACAGAGCATTTCTGGTAAAGTATATAAAAAAAAAAAATTTCCTCCCAAGGTTTCTTTATAGGTTAAAAAGAGTCCGTTAATGGTAAAAAAAAAAAAAAAAAATTTCAGGGTGGAACTCCGCTTTAAAAATAAAAACCAAAAATTGCCAGGACCAGAGATCCCAGCAGGAAACCAGGTCCTTACTCCTGACTAGGCAGAAAAAAAAACTGAAGGGCTATAGCAGGGAGGGGAGGGAGGGTATATATCACCTAGGACTGCCCATAGGCATAGCCAAGTCTTTTTTTTTTTCTGCCTATTGTCCTACTCCTGTAGGGGGCGATATAACCCCATGGTTCTGAATAATGGAGCGCTGTGTCTGTCAATGAACTAAGACATTGATGTTGCACTCCCGCAATAGATTACTCTTTATACAAAAGAAATCTTTGTGGAATTTGGATTTAAAGGGAGACCTCTGGTCTGTGGATAACATACAAACACTAAAAACAAAGTCATTTTTACCACGGAGGTCAGCAAGGTCAGGGGTATTTTGTGGACCAAAAGGTCTTTGATTTCAATGTGCTTCTAGTGAGGTTCCTCAAAATAAATCTTCACCAGTGTAGCCCTTGCCTACCACCAGAGGGCGACTCCAAACACCAGCGTGGAAAAGACCTTTCATTTTACCATGTCATTTCTCCCATAATCCTGTATAATAATAAATTTTATGGAGGAGACTATGAGAACTCTGAGCAGGCCCAAACACAATGCAGATCGGAATGCTCATTCGATGGGGGAGGATTTGAGGGTCACACTGATGCAGGGAGGGAATCGCAAGCGACTTTGAACAGGAATCGCACCACATTACTGTTCAAATCACAAGCAACTCTTCAGCGGTGCAATTTAAACCTGCTCTGCATGCCTCAAATCGCACCGGCACCAAAATCACATCGGATCTCATGGGTGTGGTTTTGGGAACCAATTTCAGGATGTCGTTAACTTAATGATCACATCCTCAGCGGTTTCCATGCGATTTTGATGTGGTGCAGAAACCGCACAGAACTCTGAGAATGCCACACTGCATCAGCACTTAATATCTAAACCCAAGAATTACAACATTATATTGCAGTTTACTAATGCTTAGATGCAGTGGTTGCTTTCATTTTCTTTTCTCAAGCTAAATTAATTTTCAGGAAGTACAAAAACATTACTGGTTATCTATATCTCTTCCTGTGAGATAACCCGAAAGATCTTGGTAACTACTAATATAACCATCCCCCATTTAATGGAGATAAGGATAGGAAGAACGCCCTCGGTGACAACCTCGCCTCCCTCCATAGATATGGTAGAGGAACATGTAGGCACCCAGGGACTAAAAGTGAGTTATTTGTACTTTTAGTAGGGTTGCAACAATACCTTTTTTTTTTTTCACTGATGAGTACGATTGCTAATGCTTTCGGCCAAGTACTCACTGCTACAGGAGTACCGATACCTTTGCAGTGCACTTTGAGCCCATATAAAACAAATGTGTTCAAATCACAATTCCACACTGGTGTCACAGTGGGAATCAAGGGCACGCCGGTGCATTCATAAACTGTTACACCCTGAATATGGGGGGGGGGGGGGGGGGGGGTGTGTAACATGTTATAAAAGGTGAGCTTATCCTTAAAAAAAAAAAAAACAAAACATGTAAAACAATGTAGACAAAACATCCAGGGACAGGTGAACTGCAACATATTTTGTTGTTGATGCGTTTCAGTGCACTTGCAGCTTTGGTCTTGTCTGCAGCACCAGAATGCAGTCGGGCCCGCAACATTATCCAGCACAGTGCAGGACCAGCACAGCCTGCTGCTGCTAAAGAATTATAAACAGCGGGTGCGGGGAGAGAATCCCCTGCCTGCTGTCACAATGGAGGATTGAGTTGGGGGGGCCAGCGTTTAACATCCTGAAGGTCACTAAGCCCTCATTCACATTGAATGCGGCTTTGAAATCGCACGATTTCAGACACAGGTCATTGAGATTGATGGATATCTGTGCAACTTTATGCACAGACGTCTATGCAAGTCGAACCTGAAAGAGCCAAAAAAAAAAAAATTTACTACTACTTCTTCAAAATCGGTGCAGCACCGCAAAGGTCAGCATCACACCGATTCAAACAGTTCCATTGCCGGCAATAGGGTGAGACTTGTCATGCGATTTGAACATGTCAAAATGCATGACATGTGGCACAGATGTGAACGGGGGCTAAAAGGTGAACTTATCCTTTAAGCCAGTGGTTCTCAACTCCTGTCCTCAGGACCCACTAACAGGCCAGGTTTGCAAGATAACTGAAATACATCACAGGTGATATCATTTGCTGCTCAGTGATTGCAGTATTCTAGTCTGAATCTCCCCAAGGTAATACTTAAAATCTGGCCTGTTAGTGGGCCCTGAAGATGGGAGTTGAGAACCACCGCTTTAAGCTGTCCTCTGTACTGAATCCACCCTATACAAAATAAGCAGAAAAGAAAGAAAAACGTTATATATATATATACACACACACACACACACACACACACACACACACACACATATACATATACACAATTTAACCAAATACAAAAACACACAACACGGGAGCTTAATTCACTCTTGAAATACAGAAGTTTTATTTAGAAATGGCTTAAAAGTAGAAAAACTGTTGAAAGAGAAAAAAAAAAAAGGAAAACAAAGTCGGACTAAAATTGGAGGAAACTGAAAAAAGAAAAATATATTAGGAGGAGGAAGAGGGAATACGAGTCTTAAAAAAAGGCCACAAGAGATTTAGAAAGTATAGCACTGCAGTGTCTGTGACGGCTGGCTCAGTGAGGGGCGCGCATGTCTGACGCAGGGGCCCTTTTTATGTTACATGCATAACCACCACCAAACCATCCGTTCCAGGAGTGAATAACCCAGTGATCTGTAAGATACAGCAGATACATAGAAAAAAAAAAAAAAACACGTCGAGAAGGATGATATTAAATAATATATGTTGGCAAAATAAAGTTTTACAAAATTAAAAAAAAAATAATTGTTTAGAACAGGATGGGAGAGGAAGGCTGCAGGACATCCGGTAGGTCTCTGAGCCTCGGTAAGAATCTCATACTTTTATACATCAATTTCATTTAACTTCCACGTTTCCATGTTATTTTTTTTTTTTGACTGCCGGAGGGCTGAAGCCATTATTGTCGGAGGCGAGAAAGTAAAGGAGACGGAGGTAGAGGCAGTCACATCAACCCGACCCTCCCCTCAGCACCTTACACCTTGAGCAGCACATTGGGACCACTCTACATGCAAGCATTGAAGAAAAAAAAAAAAAAAAAAAACCCCACAAGAGTAACCCCCAAAGCTCGCGGCACGGCGAGCACCTACCTAGTGAGACACAAACACTTACTAAGCCATATTATTACACTGCAAGAGCTTAGATATGATAACACATATAAACTCCTTAAGGCATTTTCATCTGTCAACCATATTAGATCTAATAGCGATTCTTTTTTTTTTTGTTCAAAACGTCACAACTTGACAAGTCACCCGTTAAACTTTTCACTTCACAAATTTCAAGTTTAAAACATTCTTGCTTGCTAGCGACTGAAACCTTCAAGAGTCAGTAACTGAACGTTCCCGTGGGAACCTCAAAAAAAAAAAAAAAAAAAAAAAAAAAAAAAAAAAAATAATATATATATATAAAAATAATGGGGGTGAAAGGGGGGGAATAGTTTAACACTTTCTTGCTACAAAAAAAACGGGACATCTCCAAGGTTTAGCCACTGTAAAATGAGTAAAACTTTGGCAAAGTACACTTCTGAAAAGTGAGGAGCTGACCCAGGCCTCCGAGGAAAAAAAAAAAAAAAAAAGGGATTTTTTTTTCTTTTTTTATAGTTAAGCATATGATGTGGACAAAGAAAAAAAAAAATATCAAAAAAATGACTGCATGGGGAGAAGAACCACGTTAATATTCTTCCTGGTCCTCTGGAGGCGCGCCTTCATCTGGAATAACGAAACCCTCCTGCAGGAGAAAAGACAGAAGATATCAGACCGATGGCACAACACAACCACATATTTAGTGACAAGATAAAGTGGAACGATTTGTACCAAGAAAAATGTAATCCGAGATGCGGGATGTCACTAGCATTACCCACCGGGTAGTTTTACCCCCTTCCTGCCCAGGCAAAAAAAATTTCAGCTTTCAGCGCTGTCGCACTTTAAAAAGGATAATTGTGTGGTCATGCAACAATGTACTTATATGACGTTTTTATCACACAAATAGAGCTTTCTTTTGGTGGGATTTTTTTTTTCTTTTTTAAATAAAACACCAACGTAAAAATTGAAAAACAAAACCAATTTCATATTTTGTTATAAAATTTTGCAAAAAGGGAATTTCTCTCCTTCATGATATGCACCGATGAGGCTGCACTGATAACTGACACTGAATGGCACCAAGGGGACTAATTACAGCGTGGGGGGGGGGGGAATGAAAATATATATATATATATATATATATATATATATATATATATATATATATATATATATATATATATATATATATATATATATATATATATATATATATATATATATATATACATACATACACACACACACATATACACATACACACATACACACATACACACATATACAACCAGCTTCTGTTCACTTCTGTAATGTGCCGTCATTGGCTGACAGCTGCTCATGTGGTCTTCCAATTTTCTTTTACCCCAATCTGTGATCAGCCGAGTCCCAAGGACTCAGCAATCAGAGAGCGCACCGCCAGCCCCTAAGGAGGCGCATGGGCAGAGTGAGAACAGAAAGCCAGCCATGGACGTCTTCCCACCATTTTTAGCCTACGCTGTAGCCGTCTTTTGGCTATAGCGTGGGTACCAAGTGGGTAGAGGCCAAGTTGAATTTTTGGGAAAAAACTAATAAAAAAAAGGCACATATTTTTGCATGAGAGAAAAAAAAAAAAAAAAGGCAGAGGGGATAAAATGTGTATATGGGGGAGCCACATTTAAAAAAAAAAAAAAAAAAGAGTTATATTCGCCTTTACTTCAACTTTAAATGCTGCCATAAAGTCTACACGAAGCCAAAATTGTGCGGTGATGCCCCTCTCAAAAAACCCAAAAGCCACTGGAGGTGTGACCATGACACAAGTGCAGAGAGGAAAGGTTCCATGATGCTGGTCTTAGAATACCATAAAGTGACTGTAAACCTCAGACATGAAACAAACAAAAGCATATCTACAGTGTGTACTTGTCTCAGTCCAGAGTACGAAGTGTAATTTTTGTCTGCTGCCTCCTTCCTCTGCCATCAGGATGAGCAGGACGAGTCACTTCTGACAGGATTTTCCTGTCACCAAGAGAGAAAAAAAAGAAGGTGACAGGGGAAGGAGCTCCAGCACACAACTTGTGATTGACAGCCTTGCTTTCTTCCTTTGTGCTGTGTGAAGGAGGGCGTATCCCTTCCCTCCAATCAGCTCTTACTGAGCTCTGCAGAGTGTAAATTCAGCTCCCTGCTTTCTGAAAGCTCAGAGAAGCTGTAAAAATTCTGCAAATTTTAATGGCTGTAGAAAAGAGACGACTGAATATAAACAGGTACAACTTATGTAGGAGAATTTGTTTAAACTCTGTATCACCTGAGGCCAGTCACTTCACTGGGTATGTGTGTTTACAACCACTTTAAATTTGGTGTTAGAGCAGAGAACGGTTGCAGCCTCTGCCAGGTTTTTACCACCATCTGGGTCTCTTTAGGCCCCTTTCACACAGGCAAATCAGCTTGCTCGGTGGGGGGGTGGGTCGCTCTGAGCGGAGACAGACACAGTCCCACTTTCTCCTCTAAGGCGAGATCGGATGAAAAACGGACCAACTGTTCGTTTTCATCCGATCGACGGATGGAAAATAGAACCACCATCCGTCTGGATTTGGCGGACAGGTTCAGATCAGATAGCAGCGGACATGTCACCACTCCATAGAGGTGAATGGAGGGTCCAATCAGGCCTGCCTGGAAAACTGACAGGTTGACCTGATTGGAGAGCCTGTGTGAAAGGGGCGATTTCCTATCACTTCCGGTCAAGGACAGGAAGCGATAGCAAATCTACCCCACCAGGTTTAGTTATGAAATGATGTGTCACAGTGCAGAAAGGAGGGAGAGTGAAGCACTTAAAGTTGCCTTTGCAGTAACACCTTAACTAAAAGTTAGGAGTTGGGCTTTAATAAATTTGAACACATACAAAAAAAACACAACAGCCTGAGTACATGAGCTGTGAAATGTGGACTTATGAATAGCACCCACCACCATGCACGGGTTTTCCTTTTATTGGTTTCCTATTGGGAGGATACTTACATCTGTGGCATACAGAATCTCTATGATCTTCTGGAGGACTGGGTCACTCTCTCCCTCGTTCTCTTGGCAAATCAGCTCAATATTCCTTAGCTTGCCGAAATAAAAGTCTCTTTCTTTTTCTAGGTCTTCAACGGTAATCTTAAGAACATTTATCTGAAATATGTAAAAATGTACATAGCCCAAGTTACACACTGGAGACATGAAAGAAAAAAAAAAAAAAAAAAAAAAAAAAAAAAAAATCAAAATAGACTATGTAGGAAGGTCTAAGGAACAGTGAACTAGAATTTCTTTTTTAAAGTGGAACTTTAGTGTAAAGGAAAGTTTTTTTCTTTATTGCAGAAGGGACATAATAGGTCTCTCCTGCAAAGGATCCTTCCTCTTTGCGATCCTCTTAAAGTGGAGGGCCACCCTGAAAAAAAAAAAAAAAAAAAACATTTTTTAAACTTACCTAAACCCTTGTTGCTAGGCAGTCTTCCTAATCTGCCTCTTCCTTTTCCGCTCCTCGGTGAGCGGCCCCGTTGTCTTCTGGGAACTGTGTGTTCACAGAACACCAGGGAGCCATTCACAGAGCGCCGCTCGCGCATGCGCAGTAGGAAACTGGCAGTGAAGCCGCAAGGCTCCACTGCCTGTTTCCCTTACCTAGGATGGCGGTGCCGGGACCCGAGAGCCGAGGGACGGGTCGGCCTCGGGCGGCCGACATCGCAGGCACCCAGGACAGGTAAGTACTTATTTAAAGTCAGCAGCTACAGTGTTTGTAGCTGCTGAATTTTAATTTTTTTTTTTTTAGGCTGGAATTCCGCTTTAAGCACTTGACTCCCGGAAGATTTACCCCCCTTCATGACCAGGCCATTTTTTGCGATACGGCACTGCGTTACTTTAATTGACAATTGCGCGGTCATGCAATGCTTTACCCAAATAAAATGGAAGTAAATTGTTTTCCGACAAATAGAGACTTCTTTGGTGGTATTTGATCGCCACTGCATTTTTATCTTTTGCGCTATAAAACAAAAAGACCGACTATTTTGAAAAAATGAATTTTTTTAATCTGTTACAAAACATAGTCAATAACATTTTTTTATAAAAAAAATCCAATTACTTCATAATTTTAGCCTAATGTATTCTACTACTTTTTTTTTTACCAAAAATAACAAACACCCAAAACATGTTCTAGTGTATACAAACTAGGGGATACATTTTATTTATTTATTTATTTTTTTTAACACTAGTAATGGTGGCGAGCAGCGACTTATAGCGGGACTGCGACATTGTGGCGGACAGACACTGACACTTTTGGGGACAAGTGACACCAATACAGTGATCAGGGCTAAAAAATATGCAGTTACTGTACTAATGACACTGGCTGGGAAGGGGTAAAACATCTAGGGTGATCAAAGTGTTAACTGTGCCTAACCAGTGTTTTACACTACGTGCACTGCTTTTACCAGGGTAGGACATGGATTCTAAGTCCGGAATTGTGCGTGTGTGTTGGTGTACGTGTGTACACCAACACACACACACACACAAGATCCGGCGCACAAAGAATGAACTACACGTACTGGCATATAAACAAAAAAAGTCAGTGCTACTACCCATACATCACATAGAAAGCAGAGATCCCAGGTGCTCGATCCACAGTCGCTGGCTGAGTAGGGAAATGAGGAAAAGAGGATCCGCACTCCGGTGATTGCTCTTAAAAAGTGCAGTATTTATTGACAAGCCACAGTGACCAAACGCAAATGAGAACAGTTACACGTACTGGCAGCCTTTATGGGTGTCGGCTTGTCGTTCTCAATCAACTAAAAAGGGAGCTGTTGCTCTCTAGGTAGCTCATTGTTTGTTCCTTGTCAGTGTGCAACTGCTTGCCCGTACGAGCAGACAGCTACACCCGGCTCATCGCGGGTGCAATGCTTTACAGGCTACTAGTATAAAAATGAGAGGGTTTATTTTTTGCCATCTGTCTCATTGGGCAGATCTCCCTTCACTTCCTGTCCCATAGTCAAAACAGGAGAAGTAAGAGGAAATTGCTGCCAATTAAGGGAAGCCCCTGGGGACCCCCAGCTCACCAAGACTAGTTTACCCATTGGAAGATTTCCCCTCTATTATTTTTCTGGCAACAACCCCAAATTTGGGATTTTCCTTTACGGTCACTGCTAAAGGTGAACAGGACAAATAGAGAGTGAATCTCCCTACTGGGACACAGAGAGCAATAAAAACTAACCGGAGTTCTAATACATCTCCATTCTATAAAAAAAAAAAAAAAAAACAACTTATAAAAAATAAATAAATAAAAGGGGGGGGGGAGTTTGGTGTATACAGGGGTATGGTTCCTCATGGAGTGACTGCTAGACCAAACCCTCTTGCGCTACTTTCCTCCACCCCTCCTCTGTGCGTGTTGATGTTGTTTATTTTGTTATCTTTTTGATAAAAATGTCCGGCTCTGCCTCCCCATGCACATGAGTCGCCTTATGTGACCGATGTGCACACTGCCCTCTGTGCCTCCCGAGATATGCACGTCACATATCCCAGGAGGTATAGCCATCCATTCAGAAAAGGAGGAATGGGCAGGCCTATCACCACATCATTGGGAGGTCTAGGAAGAGCCAGCGGGCCTCTCAATGACGTCAGAAAGAACATGGCAGCGTGAGACAGAGCTGGGGCCGGGCATGAAAGGATCTCAGCGTGACATTGCTGCATCTGCGAGAAACTGAAATCTGCAGATAACAATTCTGCCTCTGGAGTGACCCACTAAAAGGGACTCTCTTGCTTTAGTCTAGTTTGCCAATGCCTTATATATTCTAAGAAATATGAGAACGAACGCCTTCATGTCTGAGAAGAGATGGTAAGATCACCAACTGAAAAGAAAGATTAAGTGGGGCTGCATAGTGGCTAAGTGGTTAGCACTTCTGCCTGACAGCACTGGGGTTGTCGGTTTGAAGCCCAACCACAGCACCACCTGCCTGAAGTTTGCATGTTCTCCCTGTGTGGGTTGCCTCTCACTCTCCAAAGACATGCTGGTAGGTTAACTGGCTCCTGTCTAAATTGGCCCTAGTATATGTATCAATGTGGGTTAGGGGACCTTCGATTGTAAACTCATTGAGGGCATGGACTGATGTGACTGTACAGTATGTATAGTGCAGCATAAATTGATGGGAGTATCTGTAATAAATATAAAGGACAGCTGTAATGTCTCCTGTACTGACTTAGCAGTCCAGGGATTCATTGTCACATGGCCTACCTGTTGGACCAGCTCTGCAGACTCCTCTTCTCCGTTGCCGATACCTGCAGGTTTCCTGGCAATCCCCTGGACAGGTTTGTTGGGGGCGGGGGTCCTCTGGGCTGGTACAGCCCTCTGTGGAGCTAAAGAGCAGATACACCAATTACACACCGAGACCCTTTAGATTCCATAACCACAGTGAGCAGAAACTGTGCTGGACACAAGAAACCACCATAACCCAGAAATTGTGGTGAGCCACCTCTAAGAAAATGTGCACCCCTCTCCCTGACAAACAAGTACCAATCTTAGCCATTTTCTTGCCGTCTTCTGCAGCTTTGGGAAGCTTTGTGGTTTCACCGGACTCATCTGTAGAAGGTACAGTATTCATTGATCAGAGCCATAGACATTCCCAACCTCTGCCTGGTCACGTTCAAACCACTTTTAACAGCTATTAATACTCAGTGTAAAAGGAGAGAAAGAACTTTCCTCAATTATTGGCACAAAAAAAAAAAAAAAAAAAAAAAGTTTATAGATCTACAGGCTTAAAAACAAAAAAATAATAAAAGACCACCAAAAGTTTTAGTATGCTGGTAAACGATAAATCCAGAGTGACACCAGATTAGGAAAACACGAGTGTCTGCTCACCAAACCCTTCTCTTCCCCCAGACACCGATCAGCCATAATGATCGCTGACAGGTAAAATGAACAACATTATCTCGTTAAAAAGTCATCTGAAAATGGGTGGGATATATTAGGCAGCAAGTGTCCTCAAAGTGGTGTTCCACCCGAAAAAAAAAAAAAAAAAAATTGCATGAAATTTCCTAAAAAAAATAAATAAAAACACATTTGGAATTTTTTTTTTTTTTACTCACCTCTAAATGCCTGTTGCTAAGTGGTCCCTCGTAGTCTGCCTCTTTCAGTGCCTGGGCTGGTGACATCATTTCCCCCTCGGCACAGGAAGGGCTCAGCTCTGCTCCCTCCCTCTTGTCAATCTGTGACCCATTACAGGTCCCAGGTGACTGAGCGGCCAATCACGGATGCGGCGTCGCTCACGCATGCACAGTGGGTGCCCGGCTGTGAAGCCACAGCCGGGCGCCCACAGTGACAATGCCAGTAACGCCGAACGGAGGGGGAGAGGAGCGGGGCTTCGATCCCCCGCATCGCTGGACCCAGGGACAGGTAAGTGTCCAATTAAAAGTTAGCAGCTGCAGTATTTGTAGCTGCTGACTTAATTTTTTATTTTTTAAATGGGCCCTCCTCTTTAAAGTTCATGTTGAAAAAAAAAAATCAGTGTATAGGGCTGTGTAACCGCAGACCAGTCAGGGTGGCCATGCGGACCTGTGTCCACAAATGGGCATGTTATCAGAACTGGTCCACAGAGAAATGGAAGGTGACCTGGTCCAATGAATGATGTTTTCTTTTACATCATGTGGATGGCCAGGTTTGTGTGTCACTTACCAGGAGTGGAGATGGCACCAGGGTGCACTATGTGAAGAAGGCAAGCTGGCAAAGGCAGGGAGATGCTTTGGGCAATGTTTTGCTGGGAAACCTTGTATCCTGCCATTCATTTGCATGGTACTTTTGGACACATACCACCTACCTAAATATTGTTGCTGGCCAAATACACTCCCTCAAGGAAATGGTATTCCCTGATGGCAGTGGCCTCTTTCAGCAGGATAATGCGCCCTGCCACATAAAAATGATTCAAGAATGGTTTGTGGATCACAAGGAGTTCAAGGCTTTGACAAATTCTCCAGATCTCCAACCATCGAGCAACTGTGGGATGTCCTGGAATGACAAGTCCGATCCATGGAGGCCCCACCTCACAACTTAAAGAATAAGTTCACTTTTTAGAAGGAAAAAAAAAAAAAAAAAAAAAAAAGAAACACACAAGAAAAAGTGCAGCTTTGGGAACATGTTACATCTTCCATCCCAATAATGGGAACTGAAATAATGGAACTTATCCTTGAATGCAGAGATCTTCAAACTACGGCCCTCCAGCTGTTGCAGGACTACACGTCCCATGAGGCATTGTAAAACTGACATTCACAGACATGACAAGGCATGATGGGAATTGTAGTACCTGAACAACTGGAAGGCCATAGTTTGGTTAGCCCCTGCTTTAAAGGATCTGTTACTGACAGCTTGCTGCCAGATACCACAGCATACCTTCTAGTGGACTCCATGCCTCAACGGGGCAGGGTTGTTTTGGCAGCAGAAAAGAGGCCTACTCAATATTAGGCGAGTGGTCAAAGTTATGGCTGATCGGTGTATACCCAGCCACCCTCCCCCTGCCTTGTCCCCTAGGGTCCGAGCTTACACTGAAGAGGACATGGCACCTCTCATGTGATGTTTGGGCCTGGGGATTGGTCGCTCAGGCAGAAGCCCTGTCAGACAGAAGGTGTCATGTGCTGCCCCTCATATCCTAGAAGCCTACTTTACCAACAGCTCCAGGAGACAAGGTGAGGAGTAACTAAACATGCCAAGTGCAGACAAGGAGACTGCTGCTTTAAAACAAGCAACGCTGCAAAAGCCTCACCTGCCCAGCAAAAAACAGTGCTAGGAAATATCAATACTATGCCAAAGGCTGTGCAGTACAATTAAATGTTTATAACCCAAATGTAGTGAAGGGTCCAAATGGCACCTGGCAGAGAAGGCTGGGGTGGTAGACCACAAGTAACGTAAAGTCAGTATGATTATTTAGCCTTTATAAAGTGAATGTGTTACTCTGTCTATTTAAGCTGATGTTTTACAAATGCAGCTAGAGAAAAAAATAAAATAAAAATAAAAAAACCTACAGTTCTTCAACTGCACTTCCCAGCTTCCCATTTCCATGCCTTTGCAATGACAATTGTGTGAGTGTAAAATGATCTTAACGGTTGCTTAGCAAAAGTAAGTCTATAACAAAGACAGTGTAGTGTTTGTACAGACCTGTAGCACACAAGTAGGCACCTAGGGGACATTTTGCATACCAATCTACAGACCTGTATACCCATTACACCCTAATCAGTCTCCTGATGCAGGCTACAGATCCGAGCAACACTGGGAGTGGTGGAGCATAAACCAGGCCATAGCCCTGGAATGTGTAAACCTCTGCTCAGCAACTCCTCTGTAAAAAAAAGACTGAAGATAAAACTAAATGTCTTTCAGTTTTCATTAAAAAGGACTCTTCTATAGGACTACATGAATATATAAAGGAACCCTTTCATAGTGCACTTCCCTCAGCAAAAATCTTACTGGCTGATCTGAGTACAGATGAAGCATTTACAGCGACTTCCCCTCCTGCCAGATACCTGAATTTGTTGATCCAATGGGTTTCTTCGGTTTGTTCAGGACTGGAGTTGGGAGAACTGGAGCGGGAGCTGATTCTTGTCCTTGCCCTTGTCTGGTAGCCACTGGGTCATAGTCTTTTCCGTCGTAATTTGCATCGAAAAACTTTTTAAACCACTGTACAAATTCAAAGTTGTCTTGGAACTTTCCTTTCACCAATCTGTCAACTGGAATTATCTACAGAGATAATAAAAGAGATAATAAAAAATATAATATATATGTTACGATAAAAATAAAAAAAATTAGATAAAAAAAAAAATAATAATAATAAAAACTCCAAAGACATGCTGGTCAGTTAATTGGCTCCTGTCTAAAATTAGCCCCAGTATGTGTATGTATAAATGAGTTAGGAACCTAAGAATGTAAGTTTGAGGGCGGGGACTGATGTGAATGTACAACATATGTAAAGCGCTGCCTAAATTGATGGCGCTATATAAGTACCTGTAATAAAATAATGACAAAATACTAAAAATAATGCAAGATTATAAATAAATGAATGCACAAGTCTATAGGTTTTTGATTACGAGTGGCACAGGAGGGAGGCTGGAGCAGCATTTTCCAAAGTGTATCTAAGCCTGTGGTGGCAACGCTCACTCACTGTACCTATGGAGAAGCAGTGTTGTCACCCTAGGACAGGATTAAAGAACAAGCTCTGCTCTTCTCCATAACATTGGGGGGGGGGGGGGGGGGGGGGGTGCCAGTATATGAATACAGAAAACAGATCTGACATAAGACCCATGTAGTCATTCAAGCTTAAAGGCAACTGCCATTGTGTGAGTGTAGGATATCATGGACCCATCCCCTGAGGTGCCATCACCACACATCTATACTCTAAAAAGATGCAAAAGGTGCTGCTGATGTCTCATTAGCAATGGTATCTGCTAGACTAGATGTAAGCCTGGAGGTGATCTTTAAAAACCTTTTTTATTCTTATATGAACACAACCACTATACAGTCCCTTTAAAACAAACTGGATTCCAGTTTTCACTGCCACAGGCAGCATCAATAGACAATGAACCCACAGTTGAATAAATTACCAATTACGTAACCCTGGTACTTTAGCCTACAAAATTGTGCAGGAAAAGCTTTTAACCAGTCTTTACTTGTCTGAGAAATATTTCTTGCGGCATTGACTTCCTGTTTACATCACCCGCACAATGACAGACAGAGAGGAAGCCGTGAACAGGAACTTCTCTTAGAAAATCAGTCATCAGTTTGCACTCACTTTATCAACACCCATTTTCTTGAAGCCAGCCTGCAGGACTTTGAAATTCTGGATGTACTCGTGTTCAAGCTTGGCTCCGAATTTCACTTTCTTTAGCGTGACGGATCCAGGAAACAACATGTCCATGAATTGACAAAACATGCTACCTGCGGGTACAAAAAGCAATGGTGGGTCAGTGGACAGACCGGGGGGAGTGGGGCATATATGCACACCTAAAGCCAAACTATACGCGCCCTCACCCCAACCATGCAGTGTCTCGGAGCTCAGTTACCAAGTGCCGATCTCTTCGGTCAGGCTTATGCCAGGTTCTGTCAGACCTTTGGCCATTTTGATTGGCTGGGTCAAGATGGTGTCACTCCTGCTTCAACTACTTGCCGACTGCCTAACTGTAAATATACGTTATTATTTTGACGTTAAATACTGGGGTTATAGGCAGCAGCTAGCTACCTTAACCCCGATGTCTTTATTTTCAGCAGGTTGCCGGCTTTCCGATAAAACTGGTCCCAGCGGCGGATTCACTGAGAGTACACTTTTATAGGCCGCGGGAGAGGTGCCCCTCTCCCCAGAGCCATTGGTACCCCAGGAACCGATCCGGTGCAGCCGATGGCTAGGCAGGAAGCAAGACAGCCCCCACTCAGCTCTATGCCCTTGGAGGACCAGCATGACATCCGATGTCACTTATGCCTCTCAGAATTAAGATAATTCTTAAGTACCGTAGTTTGTTACCATTCCACAAGCGTGCGCAATTTTAAAGCGTGACATATTAGGTATCCATTTACTCAGAGTAACATCATTTAACACTATACAAAAAAAATTGGGCTAACTTTACATGTTTTTTTAATTAGCGTTTGAAAGACCGCTACGCAAATACAGTGCAACATAAAATATTGCAATGACCGCCATTTTATTCCCTAGGGTCTCTGCTAAATAAAAAAACAAAAAAAGATTTACTAGTAAATATCAGAAAAAGACCGGGTCCTATCCATTTCAAGCACGTGTCAAACATGCAGGCCGGCCATTTTTTTTTTTTATATCAAATTTATTTTAATAAAATGCTTTTGGAGTAAAACTCTAAAGATTATATCTTAAAAAGAAAACTATAATTTAGTTTATTCAGCATGAAATTAAGCTTAGTTATGTAGCATGACGCTGTATATTCTGCAGTATTTACATTTTGGGTAAACTCATTCAATGAATCCAAGCTCTGCAAGCTGAGATAACATGCACTGCATTGCTGCATTCTCACAATTTCACAGTTACCATGAGATAAACCAAAGTTCAGGAATATTCCTTTATCCTATTGTTTTGCTAATCTATGTACACTACAAACTGTATGATTGTATCTGTTCCAATATTCCTGTTTTACTAACCTGACATATTATTCTAAATAGGAAATTATTCTAATAGGAAACCTTCATTTTGTTGGCAAATATTAAATATTCTAACTACCAGCAAGAATAAGTTTACATTCCTTAAATTTTAACAGCACCTGTCAATTCAGGTCCATCATGTGCGCCTGTTAGCAGGCATCCACTCACCTACTGCCGCCACGTCCCTCACCTTGTGGCGTCACTGCCACGTCAACAGCCGTCCCATTAAAGTGAATGGGACGGTTGGCGAGTCAACAGCAGGTCAGAGGAGGAGCCACTGTGGGTCAGATGACAGCTCTTTAAAAATTATGATTTAAATCAAGTTAATGGTTTAAATCAAATCCACCCTGGTTCTACTTGAACAAAACAATTGGGCAATTATTATTATGTGCCCTAAAATTAATTTTGCATTTCCTTTGGGGCATTATGCGACAAAAAATTGGAACCTACGCTATTTTATTCTCACAGGCGTTTGCTTTCAGAAAATATATAATTGAAAATCATAAATAGATGATTTGAGGTCTTATGTCATCTTCAGGCCTAAACTCCCCCCACACCCACCATCACATAGGGGACAAAAAAGCTGAGTTAGACTTACTGGTAACTCCTTTTCTGAGAGCCTTCCAGGACAGCCCATGAGACCTAGGGCTCCTCCTACCAGGACAGGAAACACGTCACCCCCACCAGATAAAAGGGCGGTCCTCCAGGCCCCATGTCAGTCTTCTCAAGAACCGTAGGGCGTCCCTGCTAAAAACATATGCATAATACACACAACTTCAGGCAAAACCAGGTGGAAATCTGGCTGTCCTGGAAGGCTCTCAGAAAAGGAGTTACCGGTAAGTCTAACTCAGCTTTTCTCCAAGCATCTTCCAGGACAGCCCATTAGACGACGAGCCAGAAATTACCAGTCTAGGGAGGGACAACTGCCTGAAGGACCTTACGACCAAACGCCTGCTCCTGAGCAGATAGATCCAGGCGCTAATGTTTAATGAAGGTCGTCGAATAACTGGACCATGTGGAAACCCTGCAAATTTGTTCCGGTGAGGCAGCAGCCCTCTCAGCCCAAGACGTAGACAAGTGCACAGTAACAAAAGGCGGAGGAACTTCCCCAATTATGTAAGTTTCAAAGATAGCTTGCTTTATCCATCTAGCGAATGTGGCTTTAGATGCACTATTTCCCTTGTGTGTGTGTTTTTTTTTTTTTTTTCAGAAAAAGGACAAACAAGGCATCAGTTTTTCTAAAGGCCTTGGTGACCTCAAGATAGACGAGGAGAATCCTTCTCACGTCTAAAAAAAACTAAAACAAAAAGGTTGGCAGTACAATGTCCTGAGATCGGTGGAATGTACTGGCTACCTTAGGCAAAAAACCTGGATCAGTTCTGAAAAAAACTCGATCCTCAAAAATCGCGAGGAAAAGGTTCCCTCACTGAGAGGGCCTGCAACTCACTTACCCTACGAGCTGAGGTAATAGCTACAAGAAAAATTGTTTTTAATGTAAGTAACTTAACTGAAATATCCTCTAGGGGCTCAAAAAGGAAATTCAGCTAGAGTTTGAAGTACCAGGTACAGGTCCCAAGTTGGACAACTTCTCACAACTACTGGCCCGGCCCTAGAAATTGATTTGAAAAATCTGGACTATAGTGGTATTTTCCAGGAGAGAAAACTGGAGGAAAACACTGATCGCTGCCACCTGTACCTAAGGTACTAACAGAAAGACCTTTGTCGACACCCTCTTGAAAAAAAATTCCAAAATTGAAGGAATATCATGAGTTAATCTTTGATTTTCAAATAACCACGAGTTAAATCTTTTCCAAACCTTGGAATATATGGCTCTAGTGACTGGTTTTCTGCAATTTACCAGAGTCTTGACTACTTTGTCAGAACCCCTGGATGCTCAGTATCTTTTCTTCATATACCAAGCCGTCAAGCTTAAGGAAACCACCCGTGGGTGCGACACTGGACCCTGCGATAGCAAGTAGTCTCTCTCCGGAAGACTCAGTGGGGGCTCCGAGACCAGAGTCTGCAGCAGGGAAAACCATGGCCTCTTGGGCCAGAAAGGGGTGATTAGGATAAGATCTGTAGCTTCTAGAAGAAACTTCCAGAGGACTTCCGGAATAAGTCTGATCGGCGGGAAGGCGTAACAGAGGCCGAATGGCCATGGATTCGCCAGAGCATCGATCCCCAATGATTGATCTGCTGGGTTCAGGGAAAAGAACCTCTCTGTTTTGCGGTTGTTCTGATTTGAGACCAGGTCCGCTTCGGGACATCCCCATCTGTTGGTGAGGTCCGCAAAGACTTCGGGATGAAGGGACCAATTGTCTCGATCTACCCGGTAGCGGCTGAGATAATCTGCCAGACAATTTTGTGACCCCTTCTGGTGCACAGCTGTAATTGGAGCCTAGATTCCCTTCTGCCCAAGATAAAATCTTCTGGGCAATAGATTAAAGTATCCGGCTCCTTGTGCCTCCGTTTAAGGTACGTAACTGTCACGATATTGTCAGATAGCATTTGGAGATTGTGACCCTTGATTTCCGTCTGAAATGACTGCAAGGCTCTCTGGACTGCTAGCAGCTCTCTGATTCGATGAAGATCTTGCTTCCCTCGAGGACCATTCTCCTTGTGCCACTGCATTGCTGAGGTGGGCTCCCCATCCCCAGGAACTCGCATCCGTAGTGATCCTTTGGGATATAGGAATGGACTATGGGAGACCTCGTTAGGTGCAGGTTTGTCCACCACCACAAGCTTCTTTTTACCCTGGCGGTTAACAAGCCCCTTGATTCCAGGGACCTTGCGTCTCCGTCCCAGTTCCTTAATAGAAACAGCTGTAATGGACGTTGATGAAATCTTGCCCATGGCACTGCGGGAAAGCACAAGGTCATCAGACCCACTGCTCTCGAAACCTGTCTCAGCGAGACTGACTGATTGGTCTATAAGGCTGACATTGTTTGCATCATTTTTTGTGATCTTCTCCTGTGGGAGAAAAACTTTTTGGTCTACTGAGCAAAAGTCGTACCCCAGATATGTCACCTTCTGGGCTGGAATTAAGGAAGACTTCTCTTTGTTTATTAACCAGCCTAGGGACTGCAGGAAGTCTTGTACAGTCTGGAGATCTGCCAATAACTTTTGGTATGACTCTGCCACCACAAGGAGGTTGTCCAGGTAAGGGATAATAGTAAATCCCCTTTAACCTTAGCGGAGCCAGCGCCTCCCCCAACACCTTTGTAAAAACGCATGGGGCTGAGGACAGACTGAAGGAGAGTGCTTGAAATTGAAAGTGCTAAGTCTCTGTTCCCATCTTGACTGCTAGTCTCAAGAATCTTTGGAAGGTCGGATGGATAGGGATGCGCAGGTAAGCATCTCTCAAATCCAAAGTGGCCATGAAGAAGTTTGGGTAAAGCAAGTTTTCCCTTATAGTCTTTCAGGACTTTAAAAAGGAGGCTCCTTTCCACCTTATCTTCAGAAACTCTGATCATGAGATTTTTCAAAGCACTTTCCAGGTCTAGACCAGTCCCGGTGAGGCATTTCCCAAATTGGGATCTCTCGGTTCTGCAAGCTCTGGCAAAAGAACCATTTGAGCCTTTACAGGCCATATCCCTAAAGAAATTAACTTTGAAGACTATTTTTCTGGTCGCAATTACTTCAGCAAGGAGGATTAGTGAACTGCACGCCCTATCAGTAAAAGAGCCTTTTTTGTCAGTTTTTCCTGATAGGATTGTCCTTAAAGTAGATCCAGGTTTTTTTTGCCAAAAGTGGCAAGCTTTAGTAACAGGTCTCAGGAGATTACTATACCAACCTTTTGTGCTAACCCTTCGGGTAAAAAGGAAGAGCAGTTTTACAGCTTGGACATTAGACGTATCCTATTACATTATTTGAAAGTAACAGGAGGATTTATAACTTCAGATTCATGATTTATTCTTTTTCCTGGAGACAAAAAAATCCAACAAGCATCGAAAGGATCATTGGCTAGATGGCTTAAGACAGCTATTTCTGTAGCCTATTCTCAAATGGGTTTATCTTCCCCCGCAACGAGAGCCCAGGCCACTACATTCAACGAGAGCCCAGGCCACTACATGGGCAGAAAGAGCTGGTGCCACCCCAGATCAGATTTGTAAAGCGGCTACGTGGTCAAGCTACTTAACGTTTGTCCGTCATTACAGACTGGATCTCCTGTCAGCAGGGGATTAGGCTTTTGGCAGAAAGGTTCTGCAGGCTGTGGTCCCTCCCTAGGGGGGTAAGTCTCTATTATCCTCTCAAGTGCTGTCCTGAAAGACGATAAGGGAAAATTCAAGTTAGACTTACCGGTAACTTGTTTTCCAAGAGTCTTTCAGGACAGCAGCATCCCGCCCTAATTATATATACACATACACTAATCATATCTCGATTATGTGTTCCAGTTTGGGGCCGGAGGTTCTCTACTACTACTGACAATGTGTGGAAAGGAGCCTCCTTTTAAAGTTTGGTGGAAGAGGTGTTTCCTGTTTGCAAGGGGAGGAGTCACTCTCTCAGTACCGTCTCCAAACAAAAGTGCTATCTGATTGAACGGTTTAAAGACCGAAGGTTCAGGATAAGCCAATACTTTTCAGACGGCTTTCTGATGACAAATATATGGGTATAAAACCCCTTGCCCCCGATCTGACGAGGGAACAGGGATCAGGACTTTTTAATCTAAGTCTCCAATTTGGAGACCCAGAGCCTTCGCTTTTTCCCGATCTTGGGGAGGGAAGGTGACCAATAACCTCTCTGGTGGTTGGCGAGAAAATTCCAGCCTGTACCCATTGGTCACTAGGTCCAGGATGGACTTGACATAACTGCTGCCCATTGTGGAAGAAAGGCCCTCAATCTTCCTCCCACTGGGGGACATGAGTCACTGTGGCTTGGCGGGTTGTTGAGGAGGATTAAACAAGACACCCCCTCTACCGCTGCTTTTGTGCCCTGTCCAATGTTTTTTGGGCCCATTGTCCTTTTCTATAGGACCTTGCTGCCTACTTTGGCCACGAAAATTTTTTCTGGCTGTCGGGTTTTTCTTTTTCTCTGGAAAAGCCTTTTTCCTATCGGCTGTGCGTTCCAGTGCCTCCTGCAGTCCTGGGACAAAAAGATGATCACCTGTTAAGGGAAGCCAACATAGGCGCAACTTTGAGGCAGTATCACCTGACCAGGTTTTAAGCCATAGGCTTCTTGTGGCCAAATTCACTAAGGCCAAAGTCCTGGCTGACATTCTTACCGACTCTGCGGAAGAATCAGCTAAAAACCCCACTGCACGAAAAAGGAGGGAAAGACTTCAAAATCTGCTCTCTAGGAGGTACCTGCCAGCAGCCATACTTCCAAATTTCTGGCTACACATGTGGAGGCCAGAGCTGGTTTAAGATTCCCAACAGCTGATTCCCAGGCTCTGTGGAGAAGGATATCCCCTCTTTTGTACATTGGGTCCTTAAACGTGCCCATATCGTCAAACGCTAAGTCCGAGTTTTTTTAAACCTTTGAAAGAGGTGCGTCCAACTTAGGATTTTTGTTCCACGGCTGCGCTGTGTCCAGGGCCGGTGCTACACCTAGGCAAACTAGGCAGCCGCCTAGGGCACCCTGCTGCTTAGGGCACCCGGCCACTGGTGTTCCTACTCTCTTCACTCTGCTGCAAGCAAGTAAGTCTCAGCAGGCAGCCACCACTCCGTTAGCACATAGTGTCAGAGGCGCAGCAGTGGCGAAGGACTGTGTCTGTGTTCTGACTCCCAAATGAATGGAAGCAAGCAAACATTCATTGATGTGCACTGGTAGGCTGCATTTGACGGGTGCCAGCGAGGCTGCATTCATATGCCCTGGGGAGGTTGCATTTGATGGGCGCTCATAGGCTGCATTGATATGCACTGGTGTGGCTGCATTTGATGGGCGCTTCATTAAAAAGGTGGGGTTTACATGGGAAGGGGAAAGGGGGTGGAGTCAAGGGGGGCAGAAAAGTGAGGTTTCGCCTAGGGTGTCAAAAATCCTTGCACCAGCCCTGGCTGTGTCCTCAAATGGAAACCTTTTTAGGTTACCAGAAAAGAAAGGTTTTCTCTATGGATTTTCCCACTCTAGTTAGTATCAAGAAGGGAACTACGCACTGGAAAAACTCTAGACTTCGCAAACCCTTGTACATAAGATCATGTTTGGATAATTGTACCTCCTCTTCTACCAACTCAAGTGTTGTAGCCTTTAATAACTCAACATCTTCTAAAGAAGAGACTTAAACCTTGAGCCTCTTGTGGATTCTCTATCCCTGGGCCCTATATCTGACCCTGAATCTTCCAGAGAAGAACAGGTAGATCTGGCTTCAGCCTCAGAGTCTTCACTCTCCGCCTGCTGTGGAGTGCTACTGACTGAAGCCCTATTTGGAGACGAACCCTCTGCTGGAGCCTGAAGCTTGTCAACTAGAGTTTTAAATGAGCTAAAGGTAGACGCAAGCTCATCTCTAACAGAAGTCAGCATTTTCTGACAGGAGGCTACTGGGTCTTCCTTTTCCAGGCCTTCTATACAGGTGCGGCAAACTGCTTTACTCCATGAGGAGCTCAATTTGTTTGCGCAAACTGCAAATTTCCTTTTTGGTGGCTGCGCTTGGGCCTTGTCCTGGGACTTGGTCTGAGAGACAAAATAAATGACCCACAATGTAACTATAAGCCACCCATCACTCCGTAACACCTCATGCAGGAGGGAGGAAATGTGTCCCCTTGTACCCAATTCTACAGAGGGGGGAGGGGAAGGTAACACTCACAAGGATCGCAAGAGGGTGACAAAACACTCCAGGCTAACCTGGCAGGTGTTGCAGTTGGGGACTGCATCCACTGCCTGTGCAGGTACTGCAGAAGGATCCATCCTGCCCATCTGGTCGTCCATAGCTTCGCACCATAAAACACCAGCAGCCAGCGTCCCCTGGTCTTGCCGTTTATGCAGAACCGGCGTCCGATGAGGTCATATGCCCTGGAAGTGACGCTCGTTGGGTACTTCCTGTGGGCCAGCTTGGAGTGCAGTAGCTCTGCCTCCTCGAGCGCCGCAGCTTCCCTCTTTCCCCTGCACATACAAGCCACGCTGCCTGCGGGTAAAGAATACCGCTGAGCTCTACCTCTGCTTGAGCCTTTGTGCTATACACCGCGCTTGGGAGCCGACATCACCCCGGTCCTGGCCCTCTCCAGGCACTGAGAACAGGGGACAGCAGCACAGCCAACTTCCCCAGCGGAGATGCTGCTTCTGGCAGAGGAAAAAAGTTAGCGACATACCCCAAACAGTCATTTAGAGCCTGAGACCTAGGGGACCAGGTTCCAGGAACAGGTTACACCCCCCCCCCCCCCGAGGAAACACGAATAACCGACATGGAGCCTGGAGGACTGCCCTTTTATCTGGTGGGGGTAACGCGTTTCCTGTCCTGGTAGGAGAAGCCCTAGGTCTCATGAGCTGTTCTGGAAGACGCTTGGAGAAAGTATCCTATGTGATGATGTTTTGGTGACAGGTTTTCTTTAAGGAGACATCTACAGTCTTTTAGACCGTGGATATCTCCCCTGTGCTCCACTGAATGTAATGCAGTGCAGATTGCACTGCATTACATTCTTTTCCACCCATCCAGGCCGGGGACAGAGGCTGACCCGGAAGCGATGGCAAAAATGTCACTTTCCGTGTCAGCAACAAAGGAGGAGATGAGAGGGGACATGTGTCCCTGCTCTTCACCCTTCCCTCTACCTGGCAGCATCTACTATGTCGGTCTCAGGCCCGCAGATGGGCAAGTGGAGCCTGGGATACATGGCAGGGGGCGCTAGGGATGGAAGTGTGACAGACCTAGCCGGGAAGGAGACTTTTGGAGGGGACTGTATGCTAGCCTCTTGCCGATCGATCAGGGGCCCTTACATTTGAGGGAACGGAGCTCTTTGTGAGCTGTATGTCTGGGGACCCTGGATTTGCCATATTGGAATAGTGGCTGATTCATAATGCTGGGACAGATGCTGTTGGGAGATGCTGATGTCTGCTAAAATGTGTATTGTAAATAAGTCTACTATGGGATCTAAGAGTCATTAGCTCCCCACTGTTATTTGTGTTAATTAACTCTGCTATTGTGTGAAGAAGAGTCTATGTTGATTGTGATAATGTTGATTGGATTTTCTGAACTACAAGATGGCCAGTCTGGCCTAACGGTCATGTCTGAGTCATCTAGGCTGTCTAAAGGGATTAGTTAATTAGCTCATGTTAATTAGGTTAATTAGGTTACAGCTGTATTGTTAGAGTAATATAAGCAGGAGGTCTGCATCTCCACTTTGAGTGTATAAAAGCCTGTATTTTGTCAATAGAGATTCCTGGTTGAACTTACATACAGCCTGCCTGGTGTTTGTTCTGAGCTATCACAACCGGGTTGGAACGGCACATAGCTGTGGTTCTAATCCCGGACCATTGGATGACCGAACCATCAGACGTTGCAATCTGATTCAATAGCTGCAGAGGAGTGACGGGAGAGTGGAACCGAGCGAGAAAGAGGCTTGTTACAGGAAGCAATCTGGCGGCAGCTCAGCAGCCTGAATGCCTCCATCTGACAGGCAGGAGTCTACTTGTCAGATTTACAAACAATTCCGGTGGCTGTAGCCACTGGGAATGTGTGTAAAACCACCCACTGTTAGGTCCGTGCAAAGTAAGGACCTTGCAGCTAAAGGGTTAAAGTTTACGTTTATTTTTGCCATGTTTGTCCCATTGGTGAGATTTTCCTTAGCTTTCTGTACCATAGCCAAACAGGAAGTGAGAGGAAATCCCTGCTAATTAACAAAATCTCTTGGGGTCCCCCAGGTCACCAGAACTAGTGTCCCCCCCCATTGCAAGATTTTCCCCATCCGACTTTTCTGGGGACAACCCAAAATGTGGGATTTTCCTTTCACTGATAATTGTAAACATGACAAATAAAGGAGGGTGAACCTCCCAAGTGGGGTCAGAGACAGCAATAAAAACCCAGACAAAGGTTTTAATTCATCGCCACTCTACAAAAAAAAAAAAAAAAAAAAAAAAAAAAAAAAAGAGAGAGAAGAAGAAGAAGGGGAAGACGTTTTGCCTTCAGCTATACTTTGTTGCCCTAGCACTGGAAGCTCTAACGATTTTAACCAGTAGTCTCAACTGACCAGTTATTTAGCATTCTCAAAGCAAGCATTGTTACAATGGGACAAAAAAAGAAGAGTGAAGAGAGTCACTGAGCAACAACACAGAAGCCACACAAGAGAAGGCTGCAAATGACTGCAACTCAACTGTCAATGACAAAAAATAAAAAACACACAACACAACCCGACATTGTCCTGGACACCAAACAGGGAAACCTAAGCCAACTAAAGCTAGCCACAGATGGATCAAAATTCAGCCAGTTCAGCGGGGAGCGAGCAAATTTAGATATATGTGGGACCACTTTCGCTTGATAGGAGTCAAACCAATGATCGACTTCTGTCGAAAAGTCTTTTTGGAATACGTCTCGATCAGCGGGCTGCAGCCACAGATCAGCGTATCCCGACAGCAGATGAATAAGATGCACATTTTGTTTTACCTGCAAAAAATGTGCATTTACAATTTTTGTTTTCTCCTTAGGAGCCTGTAACGCATTGCACCCGGAGATCAGCAGATTGTGGGTGCAATGCCACGCTGCTGCGGACTTGTCAGTTTAGCCGTCTGCCCGTACTTCCCATACAGGCAGGCAGTTCCTGAATAAAAAGGAAATTCAATGGACTATGAGTGCACTCACAAGCACACTCGCAGCTCACCGACAACTACAAGCCATAAGCCTTCTGTAGGCGGTCATTCACAGAACTGCGGCGACAAGGGTGGAGCACAGCTGCAGGAACACGTTACACTCTAAAAATGGGTGGAACCTGTAACATATTCCCAAAGGTGAACTTATTCTTTAATAGTTGAACAATGTGATAACTTCAGAACAAAAAGCCAGCACGCCCAATGAAACAAAGAATTATCAGGAGGTCATAAATACAAAAAACAATATGTTGAGCACACAGAACAATACACAGTGACACCGATGCTTTATGTAGTACGCCATGTGCTTAACTATTATATTTATTCATTAATGACTTCAGTAAATTTTTTCTGGTTTCATTGGAGCTCTGGCTTTTAAATTCGGAGGTTTTTAGTGCTGCATTTGAAGCCCATCACCAGGCAAATATTAAACCCACCTATCCCTTCCAAGTGATCACTAGTATGCCCAAAAAAAAAAAAAAAAAAAAAAAAAAATATTTTTTTTATTTTTTTACACCCATTGCCATGGTCGTCCAATACTCCAGCTCCAAGTCTCCCCTCCTGTTCAGTTAACAGGAGGGGTGCTTTTTCAGGTGTCCGTGTCACTGCCTGCACAATATGGACACTTCCTATTGTCTGCCCAGCAGCAGAGTCGTCCCAGGAAGCAGAAGAGGGGTCAGCAGCCACGATGTCAGAGAAAGGGGATGTTGACAGACCAGTCAAAGTGGACGCATGTACAGCACTCATTTAGCAGCACGCTCACCTGGAAATGGCACAGTTGAGACTTGGATGACAGAATGTGAATAGATCTTTCCATACAAGAGAGGTTAAAGGGGGAGGTGCTCAATATTTGCCTGGAAATTAGCTTTAAAGAAAAAAAAAAAAAAAAAAAAAAAAAAACCCCACAAGCCAAGGATGGAAGAGGCAATTGTCACTTCTCTCTACACCTGCGGTGATCGCGGCTGTGTACCCCCACTGGCAGCATTAGCCAGTTGCCACAAACAATCGCTCTTGTTTAGTGAGCTGAGCAGGGAGGATGAAACCTGGGCAGAATCTTGGGAGAAATAGCAGTTACCAAACAAGATTTGCTCACATAACAATTTCCCAAGATCCAGGAGCCGCTTTAACCAGTTGATGACCACGCAGTGTAGCTTTACTGCTACAGAGTGGGCAGCTGCACAGAATCAAAACATATATACGGAATTCTGTTTTTTCCAGGTAGGGGGGCGCGTGCCTAACTGGATCCCCAGTAAAAGCAGCACACTGTACACACGAACACTTGTTAGGCACATATTTAACTCCTTGGTCAACCTAGGTGTTAAATCCTTCCTGCCCAGTGTCATTAGTACAGTGAGTATATTGGCAGCACTGATCACTGTAATAATAGCATTGATGTCAGTGGCAGGTTGCCCGCTGCACTATCGCAGTCCTGTTATAAAAGTTGCTGATCTCCACCATTACTAGTTAAGAAAATAAATAAAATATTGTATATATAGTTTACAATCTATCTAGCAGGGCCCTCTAATCCCTCCCGTATTTAATTGTATTGTAATTGTTCTATCTTCCCTGATGTTGTAAAGCGCTGCGCAAACTGTTGGCGCTATATAAATCCTGAATAATAATATCTATAAATACATACACACAAACCAATCAATATACTCTAATTGGGATTTTTTTTTTTAACCAAAACCTGTACCAGAATACAGATTGACCAAAACTTAAGGCTCCGTTCACATCAAGGCGTTTTTCTGCTCTAAGCCTGACCCCAAAAAAAAAAAAAAAAAAAAAAACAACCCAACAAGTCCAATACCATTCATTTCAATGGCCCTTGTTCACATCTGAGCGTTCTCTCGCCTGAAGCAAAAAACGCCTGTCGCTCAAAAAAGTACATGAGCTGCTTTTTTTTTTTTTTTTTTTTTTTAGCAGATTACAGGTATTTTTATTCTTTCACATTGGTGACCCTTTGAACTTCAAAACGCCTGTACAAAAACACGGCAAAAAAGCCCCCCCCCCAAAAAAAAGCCTGTAAAATAGCAACGCCTAGATGTGAACGGAGCCAAAGTTTTTTTGTCTTTTTTTTAAATGTTTTTATAGCAGAAAATGGAAAAAAAAATCCAGCGATGTGCATGACAGCAGCGGCTCAAACCGCTGTCTCCCTCCTCATTGGGCAGCTTGGTTCCTGCTGTTCTCCATCAAATGCCATGACAAAGGAGTGAGGCAGAGTCCAATGGACGCAGCAGTGGGACTCGCGAGGGAGTGTACATAGGCGCCCCCATAAAAAGACCTGCCTGGAGCACCAGCGTGGGACCACAGAAGCAGAGGAAAAGGGCAAGTATAGGCACATTTGTTAATTTTTTTTTTTTTTTTTTTTAAACAAAGGTTTAAAACCATTTTAAAGTAAAGCAGTGCCACACAACAAAAAAATTGCCTGTCACGAAGGATGTTAAAAAAGTTGGAGCTGAAGTGGTTGATGAGAGAGAAGCATCAGGAAGGAGAGCGGTGGAGAGGCACAGTACAGACAGCAGAGCATCAACCCATTCTCACCAAATTTGCATATTAATAGAAGTACAGGAAAATAACGCGTCGACGTGTATTACAGATTAGGATGTGTGAAGGTTCCACAGAAGTGTTTGCTCCTAAATATGGAACGAGGGGTCGACTGCGTTTAAATTGATGGGCCAATCAGGATCAGGCTCTAGTTACTGCTAAAAGCCCAAATTATTTTGTAATATTTTTCTCCACAATTGGCCCCTAAAGAAAAAAAAACAAACATACAGATGCAGGCTGCTTTATGAATTCTTCATCTGCAGTTCCCCTTAGAATACTATTATTCATGTTTCTCCATTTAGTAGGACACTTTCATGTTACCTGAACAGAGTTGCTCTATCTTGGTCAGGTTGAGTTGCAGAGATTCGTTGATCCATGCCAGCATGTCATGACGACTCAGATTGTCACTTGTCACTGATGTGGAATAAACATTAACCGCCATTTCGTCTGAAATAAAAAAAACATACAAAAATCTAAATGAAAACATAAAACGGCTTTTCCATACAGGCCCTACATTATCCCCTCTATGTTACTGCGATGGCAGACCGTTGCATCATCATTGCCTGCACAGACACGTACTAATGTTAGCTGCTGGCAGGAATTATTGTTCTTGTAAAGGGGGTTTTCTTGCCAATATTGAAACACTGATTCTATTAAAGTGATTGTAAATCTCATTTTAACAAAAAAATAAATTAAATGATATACTTATCTGCTCTGTGTAATGGTCCTCTCGGGTCCCCCGCCGGTGCTCCTGGCCTCTCCCTCCTGTCAGGTACCCCCACAGAAAGCAGCTTGCTATGGGTGCAACCGAGGCTCTGTGTCCCCCAGTCACACAAGGAGCCGCAGTTCAACCGCCCCTCCATCGTCCAATTGGCTCACTGGCTGTGATTGGCTCCCGCCAATAACCAATAAAGAGTGCGAGTCCCCAGAGAGGCTCTCGTCGACATTGCTGGATTGAGACGGGGTTCATGTATGGGGGGGAGGGGGCTTGCTGCACACAGGTTTTTTTAACTTAATGCATAGAATGTACGAAGGTAAAAAACCTTGTGCCTTTACAACCACTTTAATGACGCCATAAATAGGGTTGCACCGATAGTGATAAGCCAGCGAGTACCAATACCTTTGCTTACGATTTGAGCCCATACAAAATCGAATGGCCTCAAAATTACACTGCAAAGAAAGGCAAGCGATTTTTACCAGGAATGCAGTGCGTTTCCAGTTTTCCCCACTGCTCCTGGGGGACCCCCGGCTGAAATCACTATGACAAACCTAAGTTCACACAGGAGCAGTGTGGGAACCGTATTCCCGCATGCAATTCTTTGCAGTGCTATTTGAGTCCAGTCATTTTATATGGGCTTATATTGCACAGCAAGGCATTGGTTTTGGGCATCAAAGCATTGTCACGAATACTTATGAAAACACTCAAATCGGTACAGATAATGGTATCAGTGCAACCCTGGCCTTGTGGAAATCATCTTCAATTGCTAAAACCGCTTTACATGCTGCAGACTTCTCTTTCCTGCATGGGATGAGACACAAACTACGCCTACATTAATGCGAAGCCGGGGGATCACCTACGTCAGGGGTAGGCAACCTGGGGCTCCTCCAGCTGTTGCAGAACTACAAGTCCCATCATGGCTCTGGGAGTATTTCTGCCAGCCTTGCAATCCCTCATGGGAAATGTAGTTCAACAGCTGGAGGGCCCCAGGTTGCCGACCCCTGATCTACGTGATGCCCGAGCCTCCACCACCAGACAGCTGTCATAGAAGTGGCATGATAACCTGGAACTGGCTGTGCGTGATCCAGCCTGCTCATGCCGGCCGCAGTAAAATATGCGGCAAGTGTTTAATACGGCGCTGAATAAATGTCTGTTTTACATCTGCCTAGAGTTGCTGTTTAAAGCAGAACTTTACTCATTCTAACTTGATAAAAAAAAAAAAAAAAAAAAACAAAGTTCTTTACTTTCCACATTAATAATTCTGTGACCAGCATTTGTGTGTGCTGTAAATTGCCCGTTTCTTCTTGCTGGAGGCTGCCATTTTGCTGACGCCCAGAGCCCCTGAGCAGCAGTAAATCAAAGCAAAACTAAAGCCGTCAATTTAAATGTGGTGTGCTCTGTGCTGCCCCCCCCCCCCCCCTGCGCTCACTGGAGCGCCAAGCTATGGAGGGGTAGGATCGGCTGGATCAGGCTCACAGAAGGGGTGCGGGTCCAGGCATGTGGGCGGATCCCGACCATATAGTCAGGATCTTTCCCGAGCCTGGACAGACTCTGAAGTCAGCCGACAGCAGGCTTCAGGGGGTGAACTGCACTCTTGTGATCCACAGAAGTACAGCCCAATGAGCTTTGGTTGAACTTCTCCTTTAAGGCTGTCAGCAGATCGGCTTCTACAAACTCGGCAGTGTCTAACAATAGAGAACAGAATGTGCAGAGTAGGATGAGGCCGCGTATTACTGGATTTTACACAGTATAGGCACTTCTTTGTAGTTTTTTTACATAGCTGTACCTGCAAAAGGGGCCAACCTGCAGTCGTCTAGTAGGACCTCATTTTTCACTTTTAGCTCATTGGCTGTTAGTCGGAGGCCAAATCATTCCTGGAATCTGTTTACATCCCATTTACAATCCCCTAACTGAACACATTCCTCAACCTGCTACTGTCCTAACAATGTCTGAAAAGGGAAGTTACAGAAGGCGGATTGCTGTAGGGTAATGCAGCCTGTTCAATAAAGCACACTCAGCACAACGTTTACAATGGTTTCCATGAGAGCCATTTGAATTGCAAACGATCTTTAAACAAGACCATCCCCCCCCCCCCCCCCCCCCTCCAAACAAACCACTTCCTTGTGTCCCCAAGGACACAAAACAATCAGCTTTAAATGATAACTCCACTTTTAAGACTGTGCCACAACTATATTTAGGGTGCCAAGCAGACCTCTGCCAGCACACTCATGTATTTAATTTATGGAGACCTGTGAATGAATAAACTACAGGTCCCATCTTCTCATCTGCCACTGCACTTGTAGTCCATTGATAGATTGTTAGAAAGCTAAAGTAAAGTACACACCTCAGCACAGGGCTGCAAGAAAAGACAGGCACTGCAACTGCGGTTCATCGATTACAGATGGAACGCGCTGCAAATAATAAATGCACTTGTTTCTGCAAATATGGTAGGTGCATTTGTTTATTTTTGCAAAAGGTGGACTTAGCCTTTGAAGCGTCAAAGCGGAGCTCCACCCAAAATGGGAAGCTCTGCTTGTTTACCTCCTCCTCCCCCCTCCACTGCCACATTTGGCACCTTTCAGGGGAACCAGGTACCTGGTTTTGACAGGTACCCACTTTCTGGTGATTTCGCCGCGGCCAAAGTCATCCACAAGTTCAGTACGAGCCCTTTCACACTGGGGCGGTTTGCAGGCGCTATTGCGCTAATAATAGCGCCTGCAAACCGACCCGAAAGTGCCGCTGCTTTCATTCCAGTGTGAAAGCCTCGAGGGCTTTCACACTGGAGCGATGCGCTGGCAGGACGGTAAAAAAAGTTCTGCTAGCAGCATCTTCGGAGCGGTGAAGGAGCGGAGTGTATACCGCTCCTGCCCATTGAAATCAATAGGACGGCGCGGCTATACCGCCGGCAAAGCGCCTCTGCAGAGGGGCTTTGCGGTGGTATTTAACCCTTTCTCGGCCGCTAGCGGGGGGCAAAACCACCCCGCTAGCGGCCGCATACCGACGGTAAAACGCCGCTAATAATAGCGGCGTTTTACTGCCGACGCCACCCCCCCGCCCCAGTGTGAAAGGGCTCTACCTTTCCTCCTTCACCTGCTACCAGGCCATTCACAAAGCACAGCGGGGAGCCAGCTGTTAAGCCCTTATAAGAAATGGTGGCGGCAGCACCCAAGGGAAGATTGAAAAAAAAAAAAAACCAACAAATCGGCTCAGGTGAAGACACTGCTGGATTCCTGGACAGGCAAGTGCCCCAATATATAAAAGTCAGCAGCTACAGAATTTGTAGCTGCTGATTTAATTTTTTTCTGAAGAAGCCTGGAGCTTCGCTTTAAAGCAGAGGTCTCAAACTGGCGACCCTCCAGCTGTTGCGAAGCTACAAGTCCATTGAGGCATTGTAAGGCGGACAGTTACAAGCATGACTCTCACAGGCAGAAGCATGATAGGACTTGTAGTTTTGCAACAGCTGGAGGGCCACCAGTTTGAGACCCCTGCTTAAAGGGGTTATAAACCCGTGTGTCTTTTCACCTTAATGAATCTTATGCATTAAGGCGAAAATACTTCTGGCAGTCACCGCCCCCCCCCCGTTTTACTTACCTGAACCTCGTATTTCCCTCAGCAGACGCACGCTGTCCCTCTCTGCATGGAAGTCCGGGCTCTTGATTGGATAGATTGATGGCAGTGCAGCCATTGGTTCCCATTGCTGTCAATCAAATCCAATTCGGCGGGGCCAAGTTCGGCATTCGCGTCTATGAACGCCGAATGCTGGACTCGAGCGTGCCTGCAAGGTAAACCCCCGGGAGAGCGCTTCTCCTAGAGGGTTACCTGATGTGAGGAGGAGCCGCCGAGGGACCCCAGAAGTCAAGGATCGGGGCCACTCACAGTACAGCACAGTGGAGGCAAGTATGACTTTTTAAAATTTATTTAAAGTAACAAACAACGAGCCTTTACAATCACTTTAAGACTACTTTCACACCGAGGTGCTTTACAGGCGTTTAAGCGGTAAAAATAGCGCCTGCAAAGCGCCTCTCCTGTCACTCCAGTGTGAAAGCCAGAGTGCTTTCACACTGGAGCGGTGTGCTTGCGGAACGTAAAAAAAAATTAAAAAAAGTCTTGGATTGAAAGATCTAAATTGAACAAGCTGAATATAGAAGCCAACTGGCCACCATGCACAGCTGCACCAGATTTTGCACTCTAGTTTTAGTAAATCAACCCCCATGATGAGACTTCCCTGTGAAGCCCTCCAGCACTGAGCTCCCAGTGCTTCCATCTGCCCGGTCCTCTTCAGCTGCTTGAATGGCTGTTAGGCCACAAGGATGTCATACCTGCACATGCGCACTGGAGTCACTATGATACATTAAAAAGGTGAAAAAAACCTTCTCTGCTGCAGGATCCCCCCCAGCCCCCTTATTCTTAAAGCGGAGTTCTGCCAAATCTTTTTTTTTTTTTTTTTTAAAGTCAGTAGCTGCAAATACTGCAGCTGCGGTCTTAAAATAAGGAAACGTACCTGTCCAGGGCGCCCGCGATGTCCGCACCCGAAGCTGATCTCTCCCTCGGCTCTCGGGTGCTGCTGTCGCCATCTTCAGTAAGGGAATCAGGAAGTTGAGCCTTGCGGCTTCACTTCCTGGTTCCCTACTGCACGACTCGCGCTGCGCAATCCCACTGGTCCCTGCTGTCTTCTGGGACCTGTGTGTCTCCTAGAAGGCAGCAGGGGGGGAGATGGCACCGGAAGTGGCGTAGATACCTGGGGGTGGCTCGGTCATCTATGCCCGGAAGAGGGAGCAAAATACCTGTATTAGACCGGTATCTGCTTCCCCCTCTCCCCTGAAAGGTGCCAAATGTGACACCGCAGAAGTTCCATTCTTGGGTGGAACTCAGCTTTAAGTGAGCCTGATCCAATCCAGAAAGGTTACAACATGCCGTTTTTTCATTAATTTGTATGCCAAGAATAGTACAGCGATAAAAAAAAAAAAAAAAATGCATTCATGCGTCAGGAAAGGCAAATGTACGCACAAGAAGTTACCTGAACTGCTGATGCCATGACAGGGACTAGTTCCTCCTTTAGCTAAACCTTCCTAACACCCCCCCCCCCCCCCCCCTAATTTGCTTGATTCTCTGGCAGGGTTATAAAATGACAAAGTTTTATTGGATCCCTACAGGTTACTGCCTGCCCTACAAATGGGTTCCCTTCCAAGCCATGTACAGGAGACAATGCAAAGAGGATCCTCTCCTACAGAACAGGATTTATTTATTATTTCCCTTTAAAAAGGTGGGATCAATCACTAAATATAAAAAAAAAAAAAAAAAAATAGTCCAACAATTCCAGGTACTCCGGTATCCTCCCACACTCCAAAAACATGTCAATTGTCTCCTGTCTAATCTATCCCTATTATTTGTATGAATGTGAGTTATAGGGATGTTAAAAATGTTCCTTGAGGGCAGGGACTGATGTGAATGTATAAATATGTAAAGCCAGGGCTTGGCAAATCCCAGGCGCCAGGTCGCCATGGCAACTAGAAATTGCATCCTGGCCTTTGTCAGCCCATTCCTGTGGACAGCTGCACTGCATGCCCTCTGTCTCCGGCTGCCCCCCACTCCTCGCTCTCCCTTGCGCTCATTGGTTACAAGGACTGCCAATGTCCTAGCAACCAATGACGCTTTGACACGCTGTGTGTGCACACTGAGGATTCCGGTCGGCTGCATAACAGCCGCGCACGTTTTGGGTCATCTGCGCACCGCATCCAGATTGGTTGCCCAGCCGCCACCCCTTTGCTCTTTTATTGGCTGTAGAAGCGGCAGGCTGCGCATTGACTGGCTAAGGAACATGTCACACTTTGATTGGTTCAAGCAGCAGCTCTGCATATTTCACAGAAGACGTGGCCGCTGCTTTACCCGGCGACCTAGGGAGAGCGAAGAGGATGCCCACCGCCACCAACATGATCTCTCTCCCCAGATGCATTGAGTAAAACACCGAGCACAATGCCGGCATCACCCCAGGAGGGGATATATATTGTATGTTACTTAATATTACAGGCTGAGGCTGAAAGACACCCCACCATATAATCACTGACACCCCACCACCCCCATATTGTATATACAGAGGAAAAGACTAACACCTAACTTTGTTAGCCAGCTCCAAGATTTAAAGAGAATTAAGTCCTGTGTAAAGCGTTACGTTAATTAGATGGCTCTATACAAGTACCTGTAATAGTAATAATAGCCTATGTATAAAGAAAAGGAAGTACTGCATTCACAGAAAGTATATTTTTCAGAGCAGATTTTTAAAATCCACCGAACAGAGATGGCAGATCATTTAAAGGGCCCTTTCATAGAGGGTATCCTCTGCTCCAATCAATGGGGCTTCTGTCTGCTGATCGGACTCAGTTTAGGCAGAACGGACGCTCGGCTCTATTGGCGGTAACCACTGTCTTCCATTTTTTTATTTAGCGGGCCTGATCAGACCCAGAGGTAGACACAAACCCATTTACTCCCCCCGCTGGTCCATAGGAAAACATGGACCTTCTGATCAGGTCCACCTGGAAAAAAAAAAAAAAAAAAAAAAACAGACAGGCAGACGTGATTGGAGGGCCTGTGTGAAAGGGGCCAATCATACATCTTTATGTAGATATAGATATTACTTCCTGCCCCCAACCTCCGTTCAACTCATTTCCTGTTTGGAGCTCATCTCCTCAATGCAGGCACAGACAATAAAAATCTGACAGATGTTCAACTATTCCATGCAAAAGCCAAACTGATTTGAGGCAGTGTGAGCTACAAACCCATCTAAAGATTTAGGCCTCATACACACTGGACATTAAAATAACGTTATAAAAAGTGAGCTGAAAAACTACTCTCAGAACCCACTAGTTTTGAATCAATGAGCACGGGAGGGGGAGAATCAACGGGCACGGGAGGGGGAGAATCAACGGGCACGGGAGGGGGAGAATCAACGGGCACGGGAGGGGGAGAATCAACGGGCACGGGAGGGGGAGAATCAACGGGCACGGGAGGGGGAGAATCAACGGGCACGGGAGGGGGAGAATCAACGGGCACGGGAGGGGGAGAATCAACGGGCACGGGAGGGGGAGAATCAACGGGCACGGGAGGGGGAGAATCAACGGGCACGGGAGGGGGAGAATCAACGGGCACGGGAGGGGGAGAATCAACGGGCACGGGAGGGGGAGAATCAACGGGCACGGGAGGGGGAGAATCAACGGGCACGGGAGGGGGAGAATCAACGGGCACGGGAGGGGGAGAATCAACGGGCACGGGAGGGGGAGAATCAACGGGCACGGGAGGGGGAGAATCAACGGGCACGGGAGGGGGAGAATCAACGGGCACGGGAGGGGGAGAATCAACGGGCACGGGAGGGGGAGAATCAACGGGCACGGGAGGGGGAGAATCAACGGGCACGGGAGGGGGGGGTGGGGTGAGAATCAACGGGCACGGAGGGGGGGGTGGGGTGAGAATCAACGGGCACGGAGGGGGGGGGTGGGGTGAGAATCAACGGGCACGGGGGGGGGGGGGGTGGGGTGAGAATCAACGGGCACGGAGGGGGGGTGGGGTGAGAATCAACGGGCACGGAGGGGGGGGTGGGGTGAGAATCAACGGGCACGGAGGGGGGGGTGGGGTGAGAATCAACGGGCACGGAGGGGGGGTGGGGTGAGAATCAACGGGCACGGAGGGGGGGTGGGGTGAGAATCAACGGGCACGGAGGGGGGGGTGGGGTGAGAATCAACGGGCACGGAGGGGGGGTGGGGTGAGAATCAATGGGCACGGAGGGGGGGTGGGGTGAGAATCAATGGGCACGGAGGGGGGGTGGGGTGATAATCAATGGGCACGGAGGGGGGGTGGGGTGAGAATCAATGGGCACGGAGGGGGGGTGGGGTGAGAATCAATGGGCACGGAGGGGGGGTGGGGTGAGAATCAATGGGCACGGAGGGGGGGTGGGGTGAGAATCAATGGGCACGGAGGGGGGGTGGGGTGAGAATCAATGGGCACGGAGGGGGGGGTGAGAATCAATGGGCACGGAGGGGGGGGGGGGTGAGAATCAATGGGCACGGAGGGGGGGTGAGAATCAATGGGCACAGGGGGTGTGTGGGTTTACAATCGAGATATATAGATAGCTCTATCTAGGAGGTGTGGGGGTGACAATTAATGGATATAGGTGGTGTGGGGGGTGGTGACAATATATACAGGGGTTGTAGGGGTGACAATTGATGGATAGATGGGGTAATATGTGACCAATGAATGACTGGCGGCTCTGTATAGGACAGGCTGGGAGTCTCTCCACACATCGGCTATGAGGTAAGACTCAGCATTAGACGAGAAGAGGTGACAGATCCCCGGTAACGGGCGTCCCGCAACGCACACAGTCACCGGCTCCCATACCCTCCCCCAGGCCGGTTCCCGCTCCTCACCAGCTCCGGTCGTTACCTTCTACGCCTCTCTCAAACCGGCCTCACCCGTGCTGATGTCACGCGCGTGAAGAAAAGCGTGCCGTGCGTCTTGACGTCAGATCATGAATCATTCACGCCTTGCGCTTGTTGCTAGGTGACTCTTTATCTGCCCGAGCTCCAGACCCCGCCCAGCGACCACGTGACCCACCCTCGCCCTTTCTCAGTGGTCTCCCTCTGCGGCGCCATTTTACGTAAGGCGAAACGCCCTGGTTCCCGTGACCTGTGTGTCTACGGTAATATGGAGGGCGCCCTAGAAAACTGCGCGGACTGAGGACAGGTTGTGAACAGGAAAGGTGTTCCTCAGTCGTGTGCGCGGAGATGGATATGACGGTTAGCGTGCAGACACTACCGCAATGAGCCGCTGGTAGGCGGGGATCTAGGCACTGCAGAGCCACGCCTGCTCCCTGTCATACTGCAGCGCTGTAGTACCCGCAGTCCGCCGCCAGGGGATCCACAGAGGCCAATGTAAATATAGACACATATAGGGGGCATATAATCTATATATAGATATATTTATCACTTACAATATTAGTAGAAACAGAATATTATATAATATTATTATTTATTGTTGAAGTATTGTTATTTGGTATAGTATTATTATAAATACAATTTAATTGTCAATATTTGTTATAATTGATATCAGCATTCTTTTAATTATATTTATGTATATATTTAATTATACCTATTATACTTAAATAAACTAAATAATAAATAAAAAATATTACATAAATATAATTTTAAAAAATGTCATTATTGTTAACAATAGCATTATATTTATGTAATATTTGTATTTATTATTTTTTCAAAGTATTATTAATAGATAATAGTATATTTATGTTGTTTTATTATAAATTTGGATTATTATGTTTATTACTAACAATACATTGATATTTATGTAGTATTTTTATTATTTAGTATTATTAATAATATTGGTATTATTGGTTTTATTTTTCTCTAGTATTATTTAATATTATTACTACAATATTATGATGATGTTGTTATTAATATTATTAACCACATGACCTCCAGAAGGTTTTACCCCCTTCATGACCAGGACATTTTTTGCTATTCAGCACTGCGCTACTTTAAATGGCAATTGCGTCGTGCAACACTGTACGTAAATTAAATTTATATCAGTTTTTTTTTCACACAAATAGAGCTTTCTTTTAGTGGTATTTAATCATCAATGGGGTTTTTTTTTTTTATATATAAACAAAGAAAATAAAATAAAAAATTTTTGGCTTTGGTTAGAAAATTTTGCAAACATATAATCTTTCTTCAGGCATTTAGGCCAAAATGTATTCTGCTACATTTCTTTGGTAAAATACAGTGGAACCTTGGTTTACGAGTAATGCTGTTAAAAAACGTTTTGAAAGACGAGCAACTTTTTAAAAAAAAATCCTGACTCGGTTTGCGAGCGTTGTCTCGCAAAACGAGCAGGATTCAAGCCAATGGGGTGTGCAGTACCGCATTTGGCCAGAGGTGCGGGGGCGCCAGTGACACTCGGAACGATTCGGAGCCATTCAGAAATACTGCGTGTTTCCGAGTTCCACCAAAGCTGTCCCTGAGTATTTTTGAGGCTCTCCGGCGCCCCCCTCCACCTCTGGCCACATGCGGTATTGCATGCAATAGAAGCCAATGCAGAACATATTATCTTCGTTTCCATTGACTTCTAGGGTGAAACTCGCTTTGATATGTGAGTGCTTTGGATTACAAGCATTCTCCTGGAACAGATTATGCTCGTAATCCAAGGTTCCACTATATAACCAAAATCAGTGTATATTATTTAGTCAGTAGGAAAGTTATAGAGTCCACAAACTATGGGATATGATCAATTTTCAGATAATCTTGATGTACTGATGGCTTATCTCATTTCTTGAGGCCCGAAAATGCCTATGGACCTTTTTTTGGAAAATAGACAGTCAAAGGTATTTAGTAAGAGGCATGGCAAGTTTTTTTTAAGTTTTAATTTTTTTGTCACAACATTTTTTTGGAATACGAAAAAAATATTTTTTTTGGTGTTTTCACATTGTTTGACCCATTAAGTACAATTTTTTTTTTTATTGTACATTCTGTCACCAGTGCAGTAGAGCATCATCATCATATGACTGGTGTAGCGCTGATCAGGGATACTGACTGGTGACAGAATGTAAAAAAAAATAAATAAAAAAGTTAAACATTAATTAAATTACTGTTATAAGCAATAATATCTGTTAGAAGATCTGTGCTTAGTTCTCCATTATGTTTGGAACAACTTACCAGCCGAGTTCCTTCAAAAACTGTGCGCAGGTCTACCTAGAAGAATCGATGCTGGTTTGAAGCCAAGGGGTGGTCACACCAAAAATTGATTGGATTTAGGTTTTTCTTCTGTTCGCATTTTTTAATTGATAAAAATAAACAATTAAAATATATATTTTTGAAAGCATTCTTACTTTACAGCATTTCTTCCCACCTGCCTAAAACGTTTGCACAGTACTCTGCATGTGGAGTTAAAAAACAATGTATAGAAGGAGTGAGGTGCCGTTTATCTAATGTGGCCTTCATACCTGAACCCTCTAGTGTTGGGGGCCAAGTGACATCACAGTTGGGTCAGCAAAGCCCAAAGTCACCAGCACTCCAGTCAAGCTGGCTATATTATGCATTAAAATAACATGGGGGGGGGGGGGGCAGAATAAACACCTGGCTGGCCCTATGGGGCTCTGCAGTGATGTAGGAGTCAGAGGATGGAGGCGAGCAGCAGGGGACACAGACACTCCCCGGGGTGTATAATGCTGAAGAGTTTGGCAGAGCTGGAATGGAGAGGGGTGGTGTGAGGAAGGTTTGGGACCCCTGTTTAGGTTATAGTTACTGATGATATCTTTTTTTAGTCCCAGTACCTTGCATTGAAAGAATTACAGCGGCCCTTTACCATGTGATCATCTGTGTCCAATCGCAGATCATCACATGTAAACAAATGCCGCTTATTGGCATTTTCTTTCATCAGCGCTGTGTGAGGAAAGGAAAGCCGATAACCAGCTATCCTGTGACAGGAGACATTTACACTGAACATCAGTGCAGCCTCATCAGTGCCCATCAGTTCCCACTCCTGAGCGCTTTTCAGGGGACCGGCAGAGGTTTAGAGCATTCAGGAATGCCTGCAAACTTTATTTTGCCCTGCAACCCCAGGACCTTTGCTATAGAGACTGTCCGAGTGGGGTTCATCATCTCCCTTTTGTCTGATGAACCACAATCCTGGGCCCATAATCTCCTAGAACGAAAGGATGAGGTGTTGAACTTAGTTACCATGTTTTTTGAAGCCATGGCTACTTTATATGATGACCCGCAGAAAACTGCCACCGCAGAGTCTGCCCTTCACTCCCTGGTACAGGGAAGACGACCACTAGAGGATTACATAGGGGGGTTCCGTAGATGGGCAGCCGATACCGGATGGAATGACGCAGCTTTGAAGTACCAATTCCGTATTGGCCTCTCTGAAACCATCAAGGATAAGCTTGCCAGGTCTGCAGCTCCCGCCACGCTAGAGGCTCTTATCCAAGCTTCCATCCAGCTGTATAGGCGACTGCGGGAGCGACGCTCTGAGACCTTTCGGCCAACCTGGGTACTGCCCAAGGTCCCGGCTTCAACAGTTCCTGCTGCTACTCCTCCAAATTCCTCAGATATAGAACTAATGCAGATTGGTCTACTCCAACCCGCTCTAACCCCAGAAGAAATCGAACGCAGGCGACAACAACCTCTGTTTTTACTGTGGAGCGTCAGGCCACTTCCTACGCAACTGTCCAGTTCGGCCAAGTAAGTCCAGGCACTTGTAACCCTTCATACCTTCAGCTATCCGGGACTCCATCTGCTCACATTATTCTCGCCATCACTCTGCAGGTGGCTTACAGCTGCTTCCTGGACATCAACCTGGCTAAAGACCTGCACATTCCTCTGACTCTCAAAGATCGAAAACTAAATATACACCTAGCTGATGGCACTCCACCTAGTTCAGAACCTATTACACAAGAAACGGTCCCTATTGTCACAACCACCGACACAGGGCACCAGGAACTTCTCCGTTTTGATGTGATCAGATCTCTAATTTTCCCAGTTATTCTTGGAATACCATGGCTACAATCACACAACTCTTCAGTAGACTGGTCCAGAGGGGAGTTCACCTTCTCATCCAACTACTGCCACCAGCATTGTGGCATCCCCATGCAAACCAACTCCCATACTTGCTTGACCATACAACCAGCAACGGACACCAGTCAAGTAAAGCCTTCTGTCTTCCACGACTACCTTGACGTCTTTAACAAAAGGAAAGCCGATACCCTGCCTCCGCACTGGTCATATGACTGTCCTATTGAGCTACTTCCCGGAGCAGAAATTCCCTTCGGGCACATCTTCCCTTTGTCCGAGGTGGAATTGGAGGCCCTCAGACAGTACATTGATGAGAACCTAGCCAAAGGCTTCATTCATCCCTCCTCACCTGCCGGAGCAGGCATCTGCTTTGTTGAAAAGAAAGACCACTCCCTCAGGCCATGCATCGACTACCAGGAGCTCAACAAGGTCACCATCAAGAATAGGTACCCTCTTCCCCTCGTTCCGGAGTTGTTTCAGAGGTTCCGAGCAGCCCGGGTATTTACGAAACTGGACTTGAGGGGGGCATATAATCTGGTGCGCATTAGAGAGGGGGATGAGTGGAAAACGGCCTTCAGAACACACTTTGGCAACATTGAATACCTTGAGATGCCCTTTGGGCTATGTCAATGCAATGCAATGCCCCTGCAACATTTCAACACCTGGTCAATGATATCTTCCGGGAGTACCTTGACTTATTCCTGATCGTCTACCTGGACAATATCCTGATCTTCTCTGCCTCTCTCAAACTCCACCGAGACCATGTCAAGAAGGTACTGAATACCCTCCGCAAAGCACGGTTTGTACACCAAAGCAGAGAAGTGAGATTTTGAGAAACAATCCATTCAATTCTTGGGGCTCATAATCCCTGTTGAAGGGATTTCCTCGGATCCCCAGAAGGTCTCAGCAATTCTAGACTGGTCTGCACCTTCAGACAGAAAGGGTGTCCAACGATTTGCAGGTTTTGCCGTCTACTGGAGATTCATTAAAGGTTTCTCGACCACCACTGCTCCAATAACTCAACTCACATGACTCCATACTCGTTTCCTCTGGAATCAGGAAGCCCAAGCAGCCTTTGAACAACTCAAAACTTTGTTTACCTCTGCTCTGGTGTTGCAACACCTGGACCCAGCACTCCCTTTCGTTCTTTAAGTAGATGCTTCTGAAGTGGCAACAGGAGCCGTACTCTCTCAGCATCTGGGCTTCGCTGCTCCCACTGGCAGAGTTTGCCTATAACAATTTACTACACTCAGCCACAAACCAGTCTCCATTCTGGTCCAACTACGGATTCCACCCTCTTGCCTTGCCTGAAACAATATCAGAATCAGCAGTGCCTGCTGTTCAGGACAGACCTGCTTTTATACAGCAAAACTACCGAACCCTCCGAGAATGCATATAGAAGGCTTAAACTGACTACAAAAATTGTAGACTGAAATTGCCCATCAAAGAAGCTGGGGCCAAGATACACAGGGTCGTTTCCAGTCAAATGTGAGGTAAACCCAGTGGCATTTGAATTATCCTTGCCTGATTCTTATAGGATTGTCAGGGCTGGGCTCAGCCCTTCCTTCTCTGAGCTGGCCGCTCAGCTGTCGGCTAATTGCCAGCTTCTTTCTCTCCACGGTGACTCAGCTGTTGATGATCTGCTCGTCAGTCCTGCCTACTTAAAGCCGTCCAGCTCACTTCATCTCTGCCTTCGCCTTTGGTCACATCTCAGAGACTTTCTCCTGCGTTCCTGTTGAAGACTTGCTCGGCTGACGTCCCTTCTGGCTCCTGATCCTGCTTGCTGTACTACTACGTTGATCTCTGGCTCTCTGACAATGGCATTGGCTGACTACCCGATCTGGTTACTGAACTCTGGCTGTATTGACGACGCTTACTCTATTTAACTTTTTATTATTATTAAACTAGTGTGATTAACTGTACTTCTGTCTCAGTCTGATTCATGGTTTCTGACAAGTATTTACCCAGTTTTTCATGCCTCTCTCCTTAAATCGGCCATTCCAGGTCCATTCCCAGGGAGGGTGGAACCACCTCCGCCACCAGTAACTGTTGGAGAAGAAACAGAATATGAGTTGAAGTCAGTATTGGATTGCAGAAAGCAAGGCAGGCAAATCCAATATCTGATCTAGTGGAAGGGGTATCCACCCGAAGATCAACATCCATGCCCCTAGACTCCTTTGGGAATTCCATGCCAGATATCCGAGAAAAATGGCCCAGTTGGGCATCCGGAGGCTGCCCGTCGGGGGGGGGGGGGCACTGTCAGGGTACAAATAGCAGAAGGTCTCTAGGACCCAGCACCTCTGCAAACACATCACATAGGCCTTTATAAGGAAGTCAGCCCTTGGCTGAAGTGCTGTTACCGACTTTCCTGTGATTCTTGCTTACCGACCCGGCTTGTTCCAGAGCTCCTGCCTGCCTCCTAACCTTGACCATGGCTTGTTAAACGGATCTCCTCAGCCTGCTACCTGTCTTGACCTTGGCTCCCATCTAACCTCATCTCCTCTGCTATCCACCTGGCACCGAACCTTGGCTTGTATCGACTACCCTCTGTCTCAGTGACCCTGGTTACCTGCTACATCTCACAGGCGCCACCTGCCTGCAGCAGCCCCACAGCACATCAGCTGTGTTCCTGAGCTTTTTCTGCAAGCAACTCTGCAGGCAACCTGTGTGACTTCACCTCTAGGGGAGTCTGGAACTGAGCTGCAAGGGAAGCCCTCTCTTCATTGGCCTCCAGCACTTTGGTACCTGATAGCAGCATACATTGTCCTTCTCCTATAGAGCGCTTCTGGGTGCTCACTCTCGGAATGACCCTGAGTTCCTTCGGAAGTGGGAGTCTAACCTGGGGCTAATATTTTCGGAGAAACAAAAAGATAGAATCTTAAACTTTCGCTCACAAGGTGTCAATATGCAACAAATATCAGGAAATCTCTTATTAAATTGTTACCAGATGGTATAGAAAGCCAGTTAAACTAGCCAAACTCTTCCCCTAACATTCTGTGACTTGCTGGCGGTGCGGTATGCATGTCGGTACCTTTATTTTTTTGGGGGGGAATATCCAGCCTTATGTACCTTCTGACGACCAGTACTAGAGATCATACACCACACCACGAGTTTCTCCCTGATGGATGACCCGGCAGCCATCTTCTGTCATCTGACTTCTATGTCAAGTAAACAATACAAGAAGACTCTACTCCTGCAGCTGTTGAATGCGGCCAAATCCTGTATTCCTAGTATTTGGCAAAGTAGCTCACTTCCAACTGTGAGCCAATGGTTTGCCAGGGTGATTGCTATACAGGATATGGAAGATCTAACAGCAGCCCTTAGGGACAAGACCTCTGAAATGAAGGAGAAATTTCTATGGGCAACGAAAAAACCCTGTATTAGCATCCAACAGTTCACACATGCGCAAATTATTGACTGGACGGGTCATGCAGAAAATAAGGATTGGGTGGCTCTGGAGAACAATATAGGATCGATACCAGTGACATTCTCTCAGTGGATTCCTTGGGAATCCTGCCCAAGACAATGAAAACAACATCCTCTAGTAGGAGCAACGCTTAAGATACTACAAAAGATTAACCAGGTATCTGACCTAACTACCTCCCTGGGACCTTTAACCCTGTTAGGTCACAAACCAGACTTCCCGCCAGGAATGATAACGCCCCCGCGGTTACAGAAAATGGGAGACCTCTCCTAGCCACACACTGTTTCACAGGAGGCAGGCTGAAAACATTGGTGGAACTTCAATCAGAAGGGGGACAATTAAACCTGACAAACTGGGATTATCACCATATAGTTACATATATAGTAGGTGAGGTTGAAAAAAGACACAAGTCCATCAAGTCCAACCTATGTGTGTGATTATGTGTCAGTATTACATTATATATCCCTGTATGTTGCGGTCATTCAGGTGATTATCTAATAGTTTCTTGAAGCTATTAATGCTCCCCGCTGAGACCACCGCCTGTGGAAGGGAATTCCACATCCTTGCCGCTCTTATAGGGCGTACACACAGTCGGACTTTGTTCGGACATTCCGACAACAAAATCCTAGGATTTTTTCCGACGGATGTTGGCTCAAACTTGTCTTGCATACACACGGTCACACAAAGTTGTCGGAAAATCCGATCATTCTGAACGCGGTGACGTAAAACACGTACGTCGGGACTATAAACGGGGCAGTGGCCAATAGCTTTCATCTCTTTATTTATTCTGAGCATGCGTGGCACTTTGTCCGTCGGATTTGTGTACACACGATCGGAATTTCCAACAACGGATTTTGTTGTCGGAAAATTTTATCTCCTGCTCTCCAACTTTGTGTGTCGGAAAATCCGATGGAAAATGTCCGATGGAGCCCACACACGGTCGGAATTTCCGACAACACGCTCCGATCGGACATTTTCCATCGGAAAATCCGACCGTGTGTACGGGGCATTACAGTAAAGAACCTCTACGTAGTTTAAGGTTAAACCTCTTTTCTTCTAATTGTAATGAGAGGCCACGAGTCTTATTAAACTCTCTTCTGCGAAAAAGTTTTATCCCTATTGTGGGGTCACCAGTACAGTATTTGTAAATTGAAATCATATCCCCTCTCAAGCGTCTCTTCTCCAGAGAGAATAAGTTCAGTGCTTGCAACCTTTCCTCATAACTAAGATCCTCCAGACCCTTTATTAGCTTTGTTGCCCTTCTTTGTACTCGCTCCATTTCCAGTACATCCTTCCTGAGGACTGGTGCCCAGAACTGGGCAGCATACTCCAGGTGCGGCCGGACCAGAGCCTTGCAGAGTGGGAGAATTATCGTTTTATCTCTTGCGTTGATCCCCCTTTTAATGCATGCCAATATTCTGTTTTCTTTATTAGCAGCAGCTTGGCATTGCATGCCATTGCTGAGCCTATCATCTACTAGGACCCCCAGGTCCTTTTCCATCCTAGATTCCCCCAGAGGTTCTCCCCCCAGTGTATAGATTGCATTCATATTTTTGCCACCCAAATGCATTATTTTACATTTTTCTACATTGAACCTCATTTGCCATGTAGTCGCCCACCCCATTAATTTGTTCAGGTCTTTTTGCAAGGTTTCCACATCCTGCGGAGAAGTTATTGCCCTGCTTAGCTTAGTATCGTCTGCAAATACGGAGATTGAACTGTTTATCCCATCCTCCAGGTCGTTTATAAACAAATTAAATAGGATTGGTCCCAGCACAGAACCCTGGGGAACCCCACTACCCACCCCTGACCATTCTGAGTACTCCCCATTTATCACCACCCTCTGAACTCGCCCTTGTAGCCAGTTTTCAATCCATGTACTCACCCTATGGTCCACGCCAACGGACCTTATTTTGTACAGTAAACGTTTATGGGGAACTGTGTCAAATGCTTTTGCAAAATCCAGATACACCACGTCTACGGGCCTTCCTTTAACTAGATGGCAACTCACCTCCTCATAGAAGGTTAAAAAAATTGGTTTGGCAAGAACGATTCTTCATGAATCCATGCTGATTACTGCTAATGATATCGTTCTTATTACTAAAATCTTGTATATAGTCCCTTATCATCCCCTCCAAGAGTTTACATACTATTGATGTTAGGCTTACTGGTCTGTAATTTCCCTAGATGTATTTTGGGCCCTTTTTAAATATTGGTGCTACATTGGCTTTTCTCCAATCAGCTGGTACCATTCCAGTCAATAGACTGTCTGTAAAAATTAGGAACAACGGTCTGGCAATCACTTGACTGAGTTCCCTAAGTACCCTCGGATGCAAGCCATCTGGTCCCAGTGATTTATTAATGTTAAGTTTCTGAAGTCTAATTTTAATTCTGTCCTCTGTTAACCATGGAGGTGCTTCCTGTGTTGTGTCATGAGGATAAACACTGCAGTTTTGGTTACTGAAGCCCCCCGATTCACTCGTGAAGACTGAGGAGAAGAATAAATTCAATACCTTAGCCATCTCCCCATCCTTTGTAACCAGATGTCCTTCCTCATTCTTTATGGGGCCAATATGGTCCGTCCTCCCTTTTTTACTGTTTACATACTTAAAGAATTTCTTGGGATTTTTTTTGCTCTCCTCCGCTATGTGTCTTTCATGTTCTATCTTAGCCGTCCTAATTGCACCCTTACATTTCTTGTTGCATTCTTTATAAAGTCTGAATGCTGAGGATGATCCCTCAACCTTGTATTTTTTGAAGGCCTTCTCCTTTGCTTTTATATGCATTTTTACATTGGAGTTAAGTCATCCAGGATTTTTGTTCACTCTTTTAAATTTATTACCCAATGGGATACATTGGCTAATGCCCTTATTTAATATGCTCTTAAAGCAAACCCATTTCTCCTCCGTATTCTTTGTTCCTAATATTTTATCCCAATTTATGCCTTTTAGCAAGGTTTGTAGTTTAGGGAAGTTGGCTCTTTTGAAATTCAGTGTCTTTGTTTTCCCTTCATGTTTCCTATTTGTGTGATTTATACTGAAACTAATTGACCTGTGATCGCTGTTACCTAAATTGCCCCGTATTTCCACATCCGTTATCAGGTCTGTATCAGACCTGTACCAGATCACCATATCCTCAACTCTAAAAAACACAAACACTTTAAGAGAGCATTAACCCCTTTTGAAACAGTATGCTTCAAGGCAATTGAAAGTGCAAAAAACATCTCATTAACTTACACCTGGTTACAGACCTCCAGAGCCTCAGAGCGGAATAAACACAAGGAGTTTTGGGAATCTGCTCTAAGCACCTCTTTTAGTGATGACCAATGGCTACATGCTTGCGTGTTTGAGCACGAATGCGCAATCAGTACACGCCTTCAGGAAGCATCGTACGAACTTTTGACTAATTGGTGCAATACACCAATTAAGATACATAGCTGCATTCCCACGGCTCTGGATCTTTGCTAGTGCTGTAACCAGGAGAAAGGTTCATTACTATACATATGGTGGGATTGTATCATGATACAACCATTTCGGCGAAAAGTCTGTGAACTCATAAAACATGTAACAGAAACATTGATCCAACTGATGGCAGCATGTTGCCTGCTTCACATCTCAAGTCGTTCAATGAAAACATACAAACTGACCAGATTCCTACTCACTGCTGCAAAAGCAATGATCCCTAGGCATTGGAAATCCACAAATACCCCCACAATTAAGGAATGGCTAAATGAGGTACACAACCTATACACAATGGAGGAAATAAGGGCAAATGAACATGAAACAGCTGAAAAGTTTAACAAAACATGGCAGCCTTGGATTATCTTCAAATGCTCTACAGATTATGACTCACTGACTTGAAACTAATCATGGCAACGCCTGGACCCCTGTTCTATTTGCTCTATACCTTCATTCTCTTTCCTTTCCCCAACTTCTCTCTCTCAACTCTACCGTCTAATTATACTTCTTATTACACGTTGTTACTCTGGCCCACATAGCAGATACCATGCTTACACAATTGAAGCAAACACTTAGACCATAGACAACATAATGATTGATAATTACATCAGTCTTTAGTTTTAAAATCAAAATTACACATAACTGGCTATACTGTTTTTTTCAATTCATCTTGTGTATTGTCTAGAAACAAATTGATGAAGCGCTAAGTATGTTTTATGACAGTCATACAATTCATATGTATTTGTATACATTGGTTATACTATGGTACAATTTGTACAAATGTTGTTCTCTTTACATTTACAATAAAAATATTATTGTGGAAAAAAAAAGTGAAGGAGAAATGGTTGTACTGGAACGATTTTAACCACTTTCTTACTGGCCACTTATAGTGCATTCAGAAAGTATTCACTTGTTCCTCAATTTGTTATGTTACAGCCGTATTCCAAAAAAGATTAAATTAATTATTTTCCTCAAAATTCTACAAACAGTACCCCAAAATGACAACGTGAAAGAAGTTTGTTTGAAATCTTTGCAAATGTATAAAAAATGAAAAAGTCCGATGTACATAAGTAGTCACAGCCTTTGCCATGACACTCAAAATTTAGCTCAGGTGCATCCTGTTTCCTCTGATAATTCTTGAGATGTTTCTATAACTTGATTGGAGTCCACCTATTGTAAATTCAGTTGATTGGACATGATTTGGAAAGGCACACACCTGTCTATATAAGTGTCTGTAGACCTCTGAGACAGGATTGTATGGAGGGACATATCTGGGGAAGGGTATAGAAAAAATTCTGCAGCATTGAAGGTCCCAATGAGCACAGTGGCCTCTATCATCCGTGAATGGAAGAAGTTTGGAACCACCAGGACTCTTCCTAGAGCGGGCCGCCTGGCCAAACTGAGTGATCAGGGGAAAAGGGTCTTAGTCAGGGAGGTGACCAAGAACCAGATAGTCACGCTGACAGAGCTCCAGGGTTTCTCTGTGGAAAGAGGAGAACCTTCCAGAAGAACCTTCTCTGCAGCACCCCACCAATCAGGCCTGTATGGTAGAGTGGCCAGACGGAACCACTCCTCAGTAAAAGGCACATGACAGCGCACCTGGAGTTTGCCAAAGGGTACCTGAAGGACTCTCAGACTATGAGAAACACAATTCTCTAGTCTGATGAAACAAAGATTGAACTCTTCGGCCTGAATGGCAAGTGTCATGTCTGGAGTAAACCAGGCACCGCTCATCACCTGGCCAATACCATCCCTACAGTAAACCATGGTGGTGGCAGCATCATGATGTGGGGATGTTATTCAGCGTCAGGGACTGGGAGACTAGTCAGGATCGAGGGAAAGATGAATGCAGCAATGTACAGATACATCCTTGATTAAAACCTGCTCCAGAGCACTCTGGTCCTCAGACTGGGGCAAAGGTTGATCTTCCAACAGAACCACGACCCCAAGCACACAGCCAAGATAACAAAGGGGTGGTTATGGGACAACTCTGTGGAAGTCCTTGAGAGGCCCAGCTAGAGCCCAGACTTGAACCTGATCGAACATCTCTGGGGAGATCTGAAAATGGCTGTGCACCGACGCTCCCCATCCAACCTGATAGAACGTGAGAGGTCCTGCAAAGAAGAATGGGAGAAACGGCCCGAAAATAGGTGTGCCAAGCTTGTAGCATCATACTCATAGTCAAAAAGACTTAAGGGCTGTAATTGGTGCCAAAGGTGCTTCAACAAAGTATTGAGCAAAGGCTGTGAATACTTATGTACATGAGATTTTCGTTTTTTTTTAAATAAATTTGCAAAGATTTCAAACAAACTTCTTTCAAGTTGTCATCATGGGGTATTGTTTGTAGAATTTTGAAGAAAATAATGAATTTAATCCATTTTGGAATAAGGCTGTAACATAAAATGTTGAAAAATTGAAGCGCTGTGAATAGTTTCCAGATGCACTGTATACCCCCTTCCTGTCCAGGCCAATTTTCAGCTTTCAGCGCTGTCACACTTTGAATGACAACTATACGGTCATGCAACACTGTACCCATATGAACTTTTTATTATTTTTTAAAGACAGATAAAGCTTTCTTTTGGTGGTATTTAATGAAAAAAGATGGAAAATTTTGGATAAAAAAACTTTTTTTTTTAGTTTCTGTAATAAAATTTTGCAAATGAGTAACTTTTCTACTTCACTGATGTGCGCTGATGAGGGGGCACTGATAGACTGCACTGATGGGTACTAATCAGACAGCACCAATAGGCGACACTGATGGGCACTGATGAGGCAGCACTGATATGCAGCGGCGATAGGCAGAACTGATGGGCACTAATGGGGCTGCACTGATCATCAGGGCACTGATCAGTGCCCTGATTATCTGTGTACATGTCCCCTGTCAGGATTGCCAGTCACTGGCTCTCCTCCCCTCACGCTGTGACAGTGTGTGCGGAAAGGAGAGCCGATAACCAGCAACTCTGTTTACATTGTGATCAGCTGTGATTGGACACAGCTGATCACATGGTACAGGGTCGCTGTGATTGGCCCTTTACCACGATCTGTGAAGAGCTATGTCCCAAGGACACTGTGATCACAGAGCGTGCCCCAGGGGTGCGCAAGTGGCGCGGTTCCAGGAGGATGTCCATGGATGCTCTCCTGGAACCAGAGCATAGCCGTCTTTTGGCTATAGCATGGTAAGGAAGTGGTTAAATAATCTTTCAGATATAACCAATGTCTATGAGTATCTTTCCATTGATTGGATAGGAGTGTATCTACTCCTCCTTAAATCTACTGTCGGAGGACCCAGTGGGACAGTATCTTGAACCTAATTTTCACCTGCCTGTAGTTGGAGCTGGTATGATCTCCATCGCCTCCCTATTGTACCCCCTATTGGTCTCGCACCTTGCACCCATCCCCTACTGCCCCCCCCCTCCTTTTCTACCACAACTACTGTACATCGATGGCCTACACCCTCCCCCTTCCCAAACAGCATGCCGCGTTCTCCGTGCAGACCTATCTCTCCCCCTTACTCTATCACCTACCTTTCCTGTTACTATGGAGAACCTTCCCCAGTTCCCTTTCATCAATTTAAAAGGTTCGGTAGCATCACAACACCTGGAGCATGTGTTTATTTACAATTCACCCAAAAATTTCTATCAAGGTTGTAATTGTCTTGTAGAAACTTAGTCTGCTTAGGGTGATTTTGTGAATCAATTTAATGCCTTGCACTGTATGTGATTTATGTCATGTTCTTCCCACTGACTGTGATCTGTATTACATCTCTTTGTTCGTTGTATGTGATGTGCCCTTTCTTAATTAAAGAACATTAAAAAAAAAAAAAATCAACTGCTTGCAGCACCTACATAAAAGGCAGCTGTCTAGGGGAAGGTGAGGTGGATTCACGGAAGGTGGATGCCAAATGATAGTGATCAGTGTGTCCCCCCCTTTCAGCTGTCGCTGTGGTTCGTTCCAGTACAGAACACAGCAGAGACATAGCGGTAGTCAGAAGGTAGGACAGCAGCTCGAGGGGGGAACGCTCAATCTGAATGCCAGTTATCTGCATGTCCCCCCTCTCCTTGCCGGTGTGGTTTGCTCCTAACACAGCAGTGACACATAGGTGAGCACGAAGTACCAGAAAAGCAAAAGAGGAGAGCACATAATCTGACACACCTAGACAGTGCCCACCCCTGCTAAATACATTTTAAAAATGCCCCCTTTTTTTTTTTTACTTACCCTAATCTGCGGTCCTGTGGTGCCACAACCCCAGCCTTATCCTCTTTTGTTTACGTCCTGTTTGGGTCCTCCTACAGGTGTCCATGTCAGTGAGGAATAATGTAAAAAAAAAGGGGTGGTATTCACATCAGTGACACGTTTCGAAGGCATGGCCACGCCTTCTTCATCAGCTGATGAAGAAGACGTGTCTGTGCCTTCTAAACACGCTCTGATTGGCCAGACAGTGTGTGGGCGGCTCCTAAGTTTGACAGCCCTGGACAACTCCCACCCAGAAAAGATTATATCTTTTCATGTGACAACACTAAAGAAGTGACACTTTGCTACAATGTAAAGTAGTGAGTGTACAGCTTGTATAACAGTGTAAATTTGCTGTCCCCTCAAAATAACTCAACACACAGCCATTAATGTCTAAACCACTGGCAAAAAAAGTGAGTGCACCCCTAAGTGAAAATGTCCAAATTAGGCCCAAAGTGTCAATATTTTGTGTGGCCACCATTATTTTGCCGCACTGCCTTAACCCTCTTGGGCATGGAGTTCACCAGAGCTTCACAGGTTGCCACTGGAGTCCTCTTCCACTCCTCCATGACAACATCACGGAGCTGATGGACGTTAGAGACCTTACGCTCCTCCACCTTCCATTTGAGGATGCCCCACAGATGCTCATTAGGGTTTAGGTCTGGAGACATGCTTGGCCAGTCCATTACCTTTACCCTCAGCTTCTTTAGCACGGAAGTGGTTGTCTTGGAGGTGTGTTTGGGGTCGTTATCAAGTTGGAATACTGCCCTGCGGGTCCAGTCTCCCAAGGGAGGGGATCATGCTCTGCTTCAGTATGTCACAGTACATGTTTGCATTCATGGTTCCCTCAATGAACTGTAGCTCCCCAGTGCCAGCAACACTCACGTAGCCCCAGACCATGACACTCCCACCACCATGCTTGACTGTAGGCAAGACACACTTGTCTTTGTACTCCTCACCTGGTTGCCGCCACACACGCTTGACACCATCTCAACCAAACAAGTTTATCTTGGTCTCATCAAACCACAGGACATGGTTCCGGTAATCCATGTTCTTAGTCTGCTTGACTTCAGCAAACTGTTTGCGGGCTGTCTTGTGCATCATCTTTAGAAGAGGCTTCCTTCTGGGACGACAGCCATGCAGACCAATTTGATGCAGTGTGCGGCGTATGGTCTGAGCACTGACAGGCTGACCCCCCACCCCTTTAATCTCTGCAGCAATGCTGGCAGCACTCATACCTCTATTTCCCAAAAACAACCTCTGGATATGACGCTGAGCATGTGCACTCAACTTCTTTGGTCGACCATGGTGAGGCCTGTTCTGAGTGGAACCTGTCCTGTTAAACCACTGTATGGTCTTGGCCACCGAGCTGCAGCTCAGTTTCAGGGTCTTGGCAATCCTCTTATAACCTAGGCCATCTTTATGTAGAGCAACAATTCTTTTTTTCAGATCCTCAGAGAGTTCTTTGCCATGAGGTGCCATGTTGAACTTCCAATGACCAGTATAAGAGAGTGAGAGCGATAACACCAAATTTAACACACCTGCTCTCCATTCACACCTGAGACCTTGTAACACTAACGAGTCACATAACACAGGAGAGGGAAAATGGCTAATTGAGCCCAACTTGGACATTTTCATTTAGGGGTGTACTCACTTTTGTTGCCAGCGGTTTAGACATTAATGGTTGTGTGTTGAGTTTTTGAGGGGACAGCAAATTTACACTGTTATACAAGCTGTACACTCACTACTTTACATTGTAGCAAAGTGTAATTTCTTCAGTGTTGTCACATGAAAAGTTAGAATAAAATATTTACAAAAATGTGAGGAGTGTACTCACTTTTGTGAGATACTGTATATCATCCCCTCTGTCAGATAAAAAGCTGTGCCCTAGTGCCTGTACTTTATAAAAAAAAAAATTCTACCTGTTTTAAGTGTCTCCCAGAGATCACGTGACACCAGACTCTCTGCTCCTCTCCTCCCTGGCTGATGTCAGCAGGGGAATCTCAGCCCCACCCACTGGAGAGCTGAAAGCATGGAGTCACCTTATCGCTGGGAGATGCTGTTAAAACAGGTAGAAAGCAGCTTTTTTTTTATATAAAGCACAGGCACTAGGATGCAGCTTTTTATCTGACAGAGGGGATAATATAAAGATGAGATAGTGGCTTAACAACCACTTTAAGCCTTTAGAAACACTAAGTATCAGAAACTGACCGTAGGCCCCCCAATGACATCAAAGATGAAGATGGTGCATGCACCACAGCACATCATCAGGAGATCAGCTTCAAGTACCAGAGAGAAACAAGGAGGTGGTATTCACATCAGTGACGCGTTTCGAAGGCATGGCCATGCCTTTTTCATCAGCTGATGAAGAAGACATGGCTGTGCCTTCTAAATGTGTTCATCAGTCCCCTGATGACATCACAGATGAAGATGGTGCATCAGGAGGCTGGCTGTAAGTACCAGGAAGAGACAGCTGGTCTCCTGATATCATCCGATGCTCCCCTCTGCCTTACCTCGAAGAACGCCGCTATGCATGCACAGTAGCATACCCTGCAACCTCTTGGGATGTATGATATGGGTATCCCAGGAGATTATTGTCAAGTGACCCTAGATGAGAATATAGGAAGTATGGACATTTTATTCATTTTTGGACAGAGTAAGGGAGGGTTATAACCCGTGAGATTTTGTGTCTCATTGGGGACATTTTTATTTAAACTTCCTGTCCCAAAGCCACAACAGGAAAAGAAAGGAAATCCCTCCAAAGTGAAGGAATCCGTGGTTGTCAGCAGAACTAGAGTCCCCATAGGAAGATCCCCCCTCTACTCCTGTTCTGGTGACAACTTAAAACTGTGAACCAGGGTGAATCTTCGTAACGTGGGGAAAGAGAATGATAGGATGGCTGATGCTACAGTTTTTGGTCCCCTCCAGAAATGTGCCGGTGCCTCACTCCACTCCATCCTGCCGTTTGTAGGACAGGCTGAGTAATGTGCCCCCTAGCTGCCGCTCTGTTCTCATCAAACACTGCTTGCGCTCAGCTAGAGAAGGAGACTGTGCAGGCCCGCAGTTTGAACAGCCCAGAGTGGCTGCTACTAAGCTAAGCTGGAGCCTGGAGAGGTCACACTGTGCACAAGTGCAGCTTAAAGTGAAGGGCCACCCTAAAAAAAAAATTGCACCAGAAATCTACAAAAAATAAAATTTACTCACCTGAAACCCTTGTTGCTAGGCAGTCTTCCTAATCTGCCTCTTCCTATTCCGCGACGTGTCCTGCTCCTCGGTGAGCGGCCCCGTTGCCTTCTGGGAACTGTGTGTGTTCCCAGAAAACCATGGGGCCATTCACAGAGCGCGTGTGCAGTAGGAAACTGGCAGTGAAGCCGCAAGGCTCCACTGCATGTTTGCCTTAGTTAGGATGGCGGTGCCGGGACCCGAGAGCTGAGGGACGGGACGGCCTCGGGCGGCCGACATCGCGGGCACCCAGGACAGGTAAGTCTACTTATTTAAAGTCAGCAGCTACAGTGTTTGTAGCTGCTGACTTTAAATTTTTTTTTTTGTGGCTGGAACCTCACTTTAAATGGCTCGGGAAGGCTGCTACTAAGCTAAGCTGGAGCTGGAAGAGGAAAAAGCAAAGCACTGCATGTCACACACAGCTTTTGTTCAACTCCTTTCTGCCCAGCCCCAGCATCCCTTCAAATGGTTCTTTACGCCTGGGTAGTGGGACAGACTGCCCGATAACATGACCACTGTGATTGGCTGTCACAGTGCTTACATGATCGGAAGCCCACCACTAGCAGGTCAGGAGCGGTCTGACAGCTCAGTCTCTGTGCTGAGAGTACACATTGAGCGCTTTCTCAGCACAAAAACCTTGGCTGCCCATACTGTGGATGCAACGTGTGGTCTTTAAAGCCCAACCTCTTTGTCGCTGCACATATGCGCTACGTGGGTGGCAAAAGGTTGGGAAAAAATTCTTGTTTTCACCTTTTTTCATCCATTTTTGTGTCTCGGTGCTGCTGATCTCCTGCAGTCTCTCTGCAGCCTTTTCCTCGTCTTTACATCGAAGATATGGCTTTTTGGATGAAATTCTTCCATGCAGACCACTTCTGGCCAGTCTTCTCCATACAGTAGAAGGGTGTACCTGGGTCCCACTGGTTTCCGCCAGTTCAGTGCTGATGGCACTGCTGGACATCTTCCAGTCTTGAAGGGAAGTAAGAAGGATGTATCTTTCATCTGCTGCATTAAGTTTCCTTGGCCGACCACTGCGTCTACGGTCCTCAACTTTGCCCGTTTCCTTGTGCTTCTTCAAAATAGCTTGAACAGCACATCTTGAAACCCCAGTCTGCTTTGAAATCTTTGCCTGGGAAAGACCTTGCTGATGCAGTATAACTACCTCATGTCTTGTTTCTGTGCTCAGTCTTGGCATGGTGTATGACCTGTGACATCAAGCGGTCTTCCACAACCTCACCTTAGTAGTAGAGTTTGATTGTTCCTCACCCAGTTTTAAGCCTCCTACCCAGCTGTTTCTGTTTCGGTTAATGACTTTCAACCTACATATGAAATTGAAGATCATTAGCACCTGCTTGGTACATCTGGTTAATCATACACCTGACTCTCATCCTAAAAAATCCCTGACTTTGTGCAAGTGTACAAAGTGTGCAACTGTAAGAACTGATGCTAGTTTGAAGCCAAACGGTGGTTACACCAAATATTGATTTGATTTTGATTTTTCTTCTGTTCACAAACATTGATTAAAAAAAAAAACATTAAAATTGATATTTTTGAAAGCACTCTTACTTTACGGCATTTCTTCTCACGTGCCTAAAATCTTTGCACAGTACTGTAGGCACACACTGAATGCAAAATGATAGAGGACAATGGTTTCAGCATGAAAGGTCACTGGTGCGGGGGGCATGAGCCAATAACATACCCAAAGTAAAATGACCATTTCTATACAGTGCCTTGAAAAAGTATTCATACCCTTAGAAATTTTTCACATTTTGTCATGTTACAACCAAACGTAAAATGTATTTTATTGTGATTTTATGTGATAGACCAACACAAAGTGGCACATAATTGTGAAGTGGAAAGAAAATTTTTTTTTACAAATAAATAAATGAAAAGTGTGGGGTACATTTGTATTCAGCCCCCGAGTCCATACTCTGCAGAACCTCCTTTCGCTGCAATTACAGCTGCAAGTCTTTTTGGGGATGTCTCTACCAGCTTTGAGTGACATTTTTACACATTCTTCTTTGCAAAATAGCTCATGCTCTGTCAGATTGGATGAAGAGCGCCTGTGAACAGATTCTCAATTGGGTTTAGGTCTGGACTTTGACTGGGCCATTCTAACACATGAATATGCTTTGATCTAAACCATTCCATTGTAGCTCTGGCTGTATGTTGAGGGTCGTTGTCCTGCTGGAAGGTGAACCTCCGCCCCAGTCTCAAGTCTTTTGTAGACTCTAACAGGTTTTCTTCTAAGATTGTCCTGTATTTGGCTCCATCCATCTTCCCATCAATTCTGAACAGCTTCGCTGTCCCTGCTGAAGAGAAGCATCCCCATAGCATGATGCTGCCACCACCATGTTTCACAGTGGGGATGGTGTGTTCAGGGTGATGTGCAGTGTTAGTTTTCCGCCACACATATAGCGTTTTGCTTTTTAGGCCAGAAAGTTCAACTTTGGTTTCATCTGACCAGATGACACCACATGTTTGCTGTGTCCCCCACATGGCTTCCTGCAATCTGAAGCGGGACTTATTATGGCTTTCTCATAACAATGGCTTTCTTCTTGCTACTCATCCATAAAGGCCAGATTTGTGGAGAGCACGACTAATAGTTGTCCTGTGGACAGATTCTCACACCTGAGCTGTGGATATCTGCAGCTCCTCCAGAGTTACCATGGACCTCTTGGCTGCTTCTCTGATGAATGCTCTCCTTGCCTGGCCAGTCAATTTAGGTGGACGGCCATGTCTTGGTAGGTTTGCAGTTGTGCCATACTCTTTCCATTTTCGGATGATGGATTGAACAGTGCTCCGTGAGATGTTCAAAGCTTGGAATATTTTTTATATCCTAACCCTGCTTTAAACTTCTCCATAACTTTATCACTGATCTGTCTGGTGTGTTCCTTGGCCTTCATTATGCTGTGTTCACTAAAGTTCCCTAATAAACCTCTGAGGGCTTCACAGAACAGCTGTATATATACTGAGATTAAATTACACACAGGTGGACTCTATTTAATAATTAGGTGACTTCCAAAGGTAATTGGTTCCACTAGATTTTAGTTAGGGATATCAGAATAAAGGGGGATGAATACAAATACACGCCACACTTTTCACATATTTATTTGTAAAAAGATTTGAAACCATTTATCATTTTCCTTCTACTTCACAATTATGTGCCACTTTGTGTTGGTCCATCACATAAAATTACAATAAAATACAGTTATGTCTTTGGTTGTTACATTCCAAAATGTGGAAAATTTCAAGGGGTGTGAATACTTTTTCAAGGCACTGTATATACTGGGTCTATGTGGTGCAAGAAAGATCACATGCATGACAGGCACATGTATAAGTATGTATACTGGGTTGAAGGGGAGCAGAGTGACAGATGACAGCCATAAGGGGTCTCAAGGGGGACAGGTTACAAGAACAGAACGAATGGGCCTATAAACTTAACCGGAATAAAGGGACCTCATATATGTGTGTGTAGGGACGTAAATCACACATATATACTGGGTTCAGCTTGAGAGGTGACAGACAGTTCAAAAGTTACAAGGAACATGGGCCTATAACATACCAGAAGTAGGAATAGAAGAACAGGGAATATAAACTCACTGTCCACTTTATTAGGTACACCTGTTAAATTGCTTGGTAACACAAATTGCTAATCAGCCAATCACATGGCAGCAACTCAATGCATTTAGCCATCTAGATCTGGTGAAGACGACTTGCTGAAGTTCAAACTGTTCATCAGAATGGAGAAGAAAGGGGATTTAAATGACTTTGAACGTGACATGGTTGTTGGTGTTAGACGGGCTGGTCTGAGTATCTCAAAAACTGCTGATCTACTGGGATTTTCACGCACAGCCATCTCTCGGGTTTACAGAGAATGGTCCGAAAAAGAGAAAATATCCAGTGAGCGGCAGTTGTGTGGAGGAAAATGCCTTGTTGATGTCATAGGAGAATGGACAAATTAGTTTGAGATGATAGAAAGGCAACAGTAACTCAAATAACCACTTGTTACACCCAAGGTATGCAGAATACCATCTCTGAATGCACAACACATCGAACCTTGAAGCATATTGGCTACAGCAGCAGAGGACCACACCGGGTGCCACTCCTGTCAGCTAAGAACAGGAAAAAAAGGGGGGTACAATTCGGACAGGCTCACCAAAATTGGACAATAGCAGATTGGAAAAATGTTGCCTGGTTTGATGAGTCTCTATTTCAGCTGTGACATTCAGATGGTAGGGTCAGAATTTGGCTTAAACAACATGAAAGCATGGATCCATCCTGCCTTGTATCAATGATTTAGGCTGGTGGTGGTGGTGTAATGTTGTGGGGGATATTTTCTTGGCACACTTTGGGTCCCTAAGTACCAATTGAGCAATGTTTAACCACTTCCATACCGGGCCATTGTCATATGACGTCCGCAGGAACACTCTGTCCTCCGGGCGGTCGTCATATGACGTCCTCTGCTTCTCGCCGCTCCTGCGGGCCCCCCGCCATCTGAGTACCCGAGTACCTGTCACCAGCCCATCAGAGTACCCGAGTACCTGTTACCAGCCCATCAGAGTGCCCGAGTACCTGTCACCAGCCCATCAGAGTACCCGAGTATCTGTCACCAGCCCATCAGAGTACCCAAGTACCTATATGTAGCCCATGCCTCATAGAATATACATTGGGGTCTTTGATTTCCAAAATGGAGTCGTTTTGTGTGTAATTCCACTGTCCTGGTGCTCCAGGGCTTTCAAAAGTGTGATAGGAAGGAATTAAATTATATGTGCAATTTATGCTTGTAGAATGCCTGAAGGTACTACTTCAATGTTGGGCCTCTCTATGTGGCCAGGCTGTGTAAAAGTCTCACACATGTGATATCGCCATACTCGGGACGAGTAGCAGAATGTATTTTGGGGTGTAATATCTTATAAATTGCCCACTTTCTGTAAAAAAAAAAAAAAAAAAAAAGTTTTCATTTTCTTTCCACATTTTCCGAAGACATGTGGAAAAAATTAACCTTTCAAAAGACTCATTATTCCTCATAGACTATACCTAGGGGTGTTTGCTTTCTAAAATTGGGTCATTTTGTGGGAAATTCCATTGTCCTGGTGCTCCAGGGCTTTCAAAAGTGTGATAGGTCGTTAGGAAATTTTATGTGTATTTTATGCTCCTAGAACACCTGGTGGTGCTCCCTGCATGTTGGACCTCTCTATGTGGCCAGGCTGTGAAAAAGTCCCACACATGTGGTATCACCATACTCGGGAGGAGTAGCTGAATGTATTTTGGGGTGTAACTGAAAGTATGCATATGCTGTGTGTAAGAAATAACTTACTATTATGACAATTTTGTGTAAAAAAAAAAAAGCTGATCAGAGAGGGTGGTTGATGGTAGTTTCGCTCTCTGCAGAGAGGAGATCTGGATGCAGCCTGAGACTCAATTGTCTGAGACATACCTGCTTGGTGAGATTGCCTGTTAGTGGGACATTGAATACTGTGTGTGATGTGGCTGAACAAGTTGAGATTTATGCATATTGGACTGTGTATTGTACTGATGGGAATCTGTATCTGTGTTGCTTCAATTGAATTTGAAGACAAAGCCTGTTATTTTCTGTTTGTTGACCAACAAAGTGGACGTTTACTGAACTGTCTGACATTAGCTCATTTAACCCTCTAATCCTGACAATTGGTGGAGAATGCGGGCAGTATGAGGGGTGCGGGCCAGTTCCATGTCCTGGCTTAAAGCCACACAGGCTATAAAATGATCTGAAAATGCAATGGAGGAACTGATTAAACAATTAGCAGTGGCTAATGCACAGGCACTCGCTGTGAAGAGACAAATAACCTACTAGTTGAACTGGCGGTGACCAAGCAGGCTGAAAAAATGAGAGGTGGCTCTGTTGTGAAGGTTGACCCCTGGAAGGCTGTGCAGCGGGCTCTACAAAAGATTATAGCCACAGATAACATTGAAGCTTATTTGGTGCTTTTTGAGTAACAAGAGAAGGACTGCCTGAGGAAGATTGGGCAGATTGGCTGGCCCCTTTCCCGACTGCAGATCCCCAACAAGCATACTGTGACATGGCCCCAGAGTCAGCACAGGACTATATACAGCTAAAGGCGGAAATACTAGCCAATCTGGGGGTGACTGTTGCTGCTGAAGGCGAATCGGGTTCATGCCTGGCGCTGTGGCAGGACTAAGCCTGCCCATGTGCAGCTGTATCATCTAATGTATCTACTTCAAGAATGGATAAAACCTGAGAAAAAAAGACACCCACTCCGATTGTGGAGCAAGTTACACTGGACTGGTTTCTGCATGGTCCCAGTCCCTGGATGAGATGGTTGCCACAGTTGAGCTATACAGCTGTGCAGAAAGCTTGTGTGAAAGCCCTTCTGCAACCCAAGAGTTGGGCCGGACCAAGGAAGTGCGTTTCAGCTCCAAGATGACACCTCTTGACCACATGGTGTCTGCTTGGGTGCATAACACTTCCACCAGGAGCACCCCACAGGAGTTACACTGGACCGGTTTCTGCATGGTCCCAGTCCCTGGATGAGACGGCCACCGCAGTTGATCGATACAGCTGTGCAGAAATCTTGTGCGAGGGCCCTTCTGCAAGCAGAGAGCTGGGCCGGATCAATGAGGTGCATTCCAGCCCCAAGATGGCACCTGCTGACCACATGGTAAGTGCTCGGGTGCATAACACTCCCGCCAGGAGCACCCCAGCAGCAAACCCTCCTGAGAGCTGTCAGGGGGAAAGAGCACCCTGTGAGATTTACTGTTGGTCCTGCCACCAACTGGGTCATGTGGCAGACCAGTGTCCAAAGCAGGAGGAGCCGATGAAATGTGATGTGGGGTGTTGGCGCTCTATGTATCCACTGAGAAAAGTGTGAATCCACATGAGTGTGTGGTGCAGGTCAAATCAACAAAAGGTTGCAGCACTCCCTAACTCAGGGAGTGAGGTCATCCTGCTTCGATTGGACAGGTTACAGAGAAAGATGATACCAGGAAAACAAGTTAGCGTTGTCTCTGTGCATGGTGATGTCAAAGACTATCCGGTGGCCCATGTTTCCATGTCCACATTAGCAAGAACTGCTACATTTAAAGTTGGGGTATTCCCGCCTCATGACTTGCTAATTGGGCGAGACTGCCCCATATTTTGGGACTTGTATGAACAAAAGCTGCCTCCCCTAAAAAGGAGGAACCCTCAGATGAAGTAGTTAATACTATGCTTCAGTTTGTGAATAATGACGATATGTGTCAGGAGGTATGTGAACCTGTAGGAACTGACCCAGGTCCCCTGGAAGTGTTTGCAGGATTGGAAACGGAGACTCCTTTCTCTGAGCCAGACTTCCAGACAGATCTCAAGGCATCCCGGGAAGATCTTCTTAGTGCTAAAATGAAGGACCTTATGTTTATCCCTGTCAGGGAACAGGTCACAGATCTAAGTGGTGAGCCACAGCAACCTGGGACGGATATGCGGTTCCTCAAATTTGCTGTAAATCATGATTTGCGGTACAGAGTAACCAAAGAAAATGATGAAGTGACTGAACATTTTAGTAGACCACACATAAGGGTCCAGAGTCGAGAATACAACTGGTCTGCTAAGGTCAGAGAGTTTAAACTTGAGAATTGGCTGATTGTGTTAGGGCCTACCGGGGAGAGCAAGTTTCTTGCAAAATGGCATGGACCCTTAAAAATCATGGAAAGGGCAAGAAAGGTTAACTATAAGGTCTACCAGCCCACAAAGAGAAAGCCCTACCAGACCTATCATGTGAATCTGATCAAATCCTGGAAAGAGAAAGGTTGACAGTCATAAAGTCGATGCTCTATGGAGGGAGGAGGGGGGGGGTGTATGTGGAGAGTCAGCCTTTGTCAGGTTAACATGATTATAAAAGGTCTTTATTTTTGAAATAGTAAACATCTCTATTCTTACCTGCTCTGTGCAATGGAATTGTACAGAGCGGCCCCGAACCTTCTCTTCACGGGTCCCCCGCCAGCGCTCCTGGCCCTTCTCCCTGTCCAGTTTTTACTTGTGCATGCTTCATCCATTGACACAGGCAACGGGACTTGGAGCCCCTCCCTGGCTTTGATTGACAGCACTGGGAGCCAGCAAAGCAAGTGAGACACAGATGTGAGGGGAGAAAAGAGCTGCAAACGTGAACAGCGCTGGATCAAATGAGGGCTCAGGTAAGTATAAGGGGGGGTTTAGAGGGGCCAAATTCGCTGACTAAACATTTTTTTACCTTAATCACTTGAAGACAAGGCATTTTCTGGCACCTTTTGTTTATATGTGAAAATCTGTTTATTTTTGCTAGAAAATTAGTTAGAACCCCCAAACATATTTTTTTAAAGCAGAGGCCGTAGGGAATTAGTGGGTTTTCCAATTATATATGTCACGTGATATTTGTGCAGTGGTTTTTCAAACCTAGTTTTTTTGGGGGAAAAAAATACACTTCTTAAAATTTTAATGCAAAAAAAAAAACACAATACATAACCCTATTTTTTTGTAAAATATTAAAGATGATGTCACGTCGAGTAAATACGAAACATGTCATGCTTTAAAATTGCGCATGTCTGCACAACGGCGACAAACAGTGTAAATTTTACTATCCATAGGCAACATTTTAAAAGCCTTTACAGGTTACCACTTTAGATGTACAGAAGAAGTGTTGTGCTAGAATTACTGACCATGATCTGACGTTCGTGTTGATACCTCACGTGTGGGATGATCTGCCCTGTCATGACATCACTTCCAGGTTACTACATCCGAGACCAGATCAAAGCCGATCTCGGCTTTCTTCGGATCTCTGGCCAGCCAGCGGATGTGCCGGCTGGTGGCTCGGGACTCCCAGTGGGGCGGAAGAGCCCAGGCGAGCTGGGGAAAGGGGGGGCTCCAGCTTTCTTCGGGTCTCCGGCCAACCGGCGGACGTGCCGGCAGGTGGCTTGTGTCTCCCGGTGGGGCAGAAGAGCCTGGACGAGCTGGGGAAATGGGGGGCTCCAGCTTTCTTCGGGTCTCTGACCAGCCCGCGGACGTGCCGGCTGGGGTCTCCCAGTGGGGCGTAAGAGCTCGGGCGAGTGGCGGAATAGCCTGGGTTCAGGTATTACAAGAGAGCCGACTGTCAGCTCTAAACAATGGTACCAGGCATTACTCCAGTAAGACCACTGGAAGTCAAATGACGTACAGGTACGTGCTTTGGCGGCAAGTGGTTAATGCAAGGAATGTATTAAAGGGGTTGTAAAGGTAAAAATTTTTTCACCTTAATGCATTCTATGCATTAAGGTGAAAAAACTTCTGACAGAACCGCCGCCCCCAGGCCCCCCGTTTTACTTACCTGACGCCTCGAAAGTCAGCTTCGCGTTCCCGACATCTGTTCCTCCGCTCACCCTGGCCGCTGATTGGCTGCAGTGGATGGATTGAAAGCAGCGCAGCCATTGGCTCGCGCTGCTGTCAATCACATCCGATGACGCGGCGCGCCGGGGGGCGGGGCCGAGTGATACAGCGAGCGGCTATAGCCGCCGGCTGTATCACGGGAGCGCGCCCGCAAGCACTCACCACCGTGCGAGGGAGCTCGCATTAAGGTGGTGAATGCTTGCGGGGAGGAGCTGAAACAGCCGCCGAGGGACCCCAGAAGACGAGGTTCGGGGCCACTCTGTGCAGAACGAGCTGCACAGTGAAGGTAAGTATAACATGTTTGTTATTTTAAAAAAAAAAAAAAAACACCTTTACAAACGCTTTAAGGTAAAAAATGTTAAGGCTTTAAAACCACTTTAATTGTAGAGGGCAGGTACTTCCCCTTCAGGCCTGTTTATTAGGCAGCTGATCACAGAGCATGGTTGATGGCAGTTTTCCTCAATGCAGAGATGAGAACCGAGACTCAATTGTTTGAGATGTACCTGCTTGGTGAGATTGCCTGTTAGGAGGACATTGAATACTGTGTGATATAACTGAACATGCTAGGATTTATGCATATTGGACTGTGTATTGTACTGCCGGGAAGCTTTATATGTCTTGCTTGAGCTGAATCTGAAGACAAAGCCTGTTATTTTCTGTTTGCTGACCAACAAAGCGGACTTTAAGTTTACTGAACTGTCTGATAAAAAAAATAGCCTGTTTACCCCTCTGATCCTGACAATTGGTGGAGAATGCGGGCAGTGTGAGGGGTGCAGGCCAGTCCCATGTCCTGGGTTAAGGCCACGCAGGTTATAAAAGCAATGGAGGAACTGATTAAACGCTGTGGCTAATGCATAGGTACTCACTGCACAAAAAGAGACAAATCGCCTATTGGTTGAACTAATATTAGGATTTTTTCTACAGCTTACCTGTAAAATCCTTTTCTTGGAGTACATCACGGGACACAGAGCAGCCATAATAACTAACTGGGTTATACACCACCTATAGGTGAATGGACACTGGCAAACCAAAAAGACAGGAAGTCCTCTTCTATATAACCCCTCCTACACAGAAAGTACCTCGGTTTTGTAGCAAGCAAACTTCCCAGACAAGAGGGGAGGGATCTCTGTGTCCCATGATGTAATCCAAGAAAAGGATTTTACAGGTAAGCTGTAGAAAAAAATTCTAATTTCTTTATTGTATATCACGGGACACAGAGCAGCCATAATAACTAACTGGGATGTCCCCAAGCAATGCTTTTGAGGGGAGGGAACCCATTATGACCAAAGAAATACCATTAGAACAACAGGATCTATATTGCTGCCTGCAGTACACTGCATCCAAATGCAACATCCTCCTGAGTCCTAACATTCACTTGATAATACCTAGTGAATGTATGCACCAAAGACCAAGTAGCAGCCTTGCAAATCTGAGCCATCGATGCTTGATGATGAACTGCCTATGAAGCACTCACTCTTCTGGTAGAGTGTGCCCTTACTGGAAAAGGTGGGGCCTTACCCCTTAATCCATAAGCCTGAACAATCACCTGGCGGACCTATTGAGACATAGTTGGCTTAGATGCCGCCTGTCCCATCCTGGGACCTGCTGGTAATACAAACAGAACATCAGTCTTCCGCATCTGAGCTGACATTCTCAGATAGACCCTGATAGCCCGTACTACATCAAGAAAATGCAAAAAATTCTCCTCTGCAGACTGTGGATTCGGAAAAAAGGAAGGTAGAATGATATCCTGATTTAGATGAAAACTGGACACTACCTTGGGCAAAAATTCTGGTTGTGGCCGCAAAACCGCTCTCTCCTGGTGCAAGATCAAATAAGGTTCTTTACAAGACAGAGCCGCCAACTCCGACACACTCCTGGCCGACGTTACTGCCACCAAGAAAACTAATTTTCTTGTCAAGAGGACCAGAGGAATTTGCTGGGTAGGCTCAAAAGGCTGCCTCTGTAAAACCCCCAGGACTAAATTTAAATACCAAGGGCACAGTGGCGGCCTGACCAGTGGATGTACACAAATCATCCCCTGTACAAACGTTCGTACTAAGGAGTGAGAAGCAATAGGCCTCTGAAAAAAGATTGCTAAGGCCGAAATTTGACCCTTAAATTGTACTCGAGGCCAGATTCATATCCACCCCTTTTTGCAGAAAAGCCAAAACTCTCCCGATGATATCTCTGCAGGGGTGCCACCTCCTGGCCTCACACCAGGCAATAGGGGATTTCCAGACTCTATAGTAGATTCTTCTAGAGACTGGCTTTCTAGCATTCAACATGGTAGACAATATTAACCCAGAAATGCCCCAGTCCTTTAAGATCTTGGTTTCAAGTTAAATTTAGAGACCGTAAAGGAGGGTGCAATATTGGACCCTGTGAGAGCAGATCTGGACTGAGTGGAAGAACCCAAGGGTTTCCCACCGCCAGTCTTACAATCTGTGCGTACCAAGTCCTTCTGGGCCAGGCTGGGGCTACTAGGATCACCAGCTTTCTCTCTTCCCGGATCCTGTGTAGGAGCCTTGGCAACAGCCGGATTGGAGGGAAGGCGTATATCAGGGAAAAAAACTGATCCCACGGAATTATCAAGGCATCTGCCGCTAATGAAAGCGGGTCCCTAGTTCTGGACACAAAACTGTCTAGTTTCCTGTTGAGCCTGGACACCAGCAGGTCTACATCCGGAACCCCCCCCCGGCGGCAGATCGATGCAAAGATCTCCCCTGGAAACATTTGCTGCTGACTCAGAAAGTCCACCTGCCAATTCTCCACTCTCGGAATAAACACCACCGATAGGGATGGAACAAATCTTTCTGCCCAGGTCAGCATGCGATCCACTTCCTTCTGGGCTGTCTGATTCCTGGTGCCTCCCTGGTGATTGATGTATGCCACAGCCATGGCAGTGTCCGACTGGACCCTCACAGGACATCCCTGTAGTCTGGAAGTCCAGAAGCTTAGAGCCAAGCGAGCTGCCCAAATCTCCAAAATGTTGATGGTCAAGCTCCTCTCCCTCCTGGACAGTGGCCTCCTCTAGGACGGCCCCCCATCCAGAGAGACTGTCGTCACCACCCTCCAGACCACAGGCAAAAAGGACTTTCCCTTTACCAGATTCTTGGTTAACATCCACCAACTGAGACTCTGACGCACCGTCAGCCGAAGAGACATGTGCCAGTCTGGACAGTCTTGTTCCAGACAGACAGAATGTTGTTCTGAAGTGGTCTGGAGAGGAACTGTGCATAAGGGACTGCTTCGAATGAAGATACCATTTTCCCCAGTAGCCTCATACACAGGCGAATGGAGGGATATCTTTTCCTTTTTATGACCTGGACGTGGTTTGTCATGACTCTGACCTTCTCTGGTGGCAAAAATACCTTTGCCTTGACCGTGTCTAGTATTAGCTCCAGATACTCTAGTCGCTCAACCGGCTGCAGAGCCGATTTTGACCAGTTCAGAACCCAACCCAGTTGCTCCAAGAATTGAACCGCCCGGGCTACATTCTGCCTCAGGTCTGGAACCGTTTGATCTATCAATAGTAGATCATCCAGGTATCCTGCAACTGATATTCCATGAGATCTTAGAACTGCCAATACTGGAGCCAATACCTTTGTGAAAACCCAAGGTGCCATGGCTAACCCGAAGGGTAGCGCCACAAACTGAAAATGTTGATCGCCCACTGCGAATCGCAGAAACCTTTGATGGGACCTGCAGATTGGCACGTGTAGGTACGTATACTTGATGTCTATGGACGCCAAGAATTCCTCTCCATGCAAGGAGGCTACGACTGAATGAATTTACTCCATTCGGAAAGAACGAATGACTAGTAACTGTTTCAGAACCTTGAGGGCCAGAATAGGCCTTACATCTCCATTTGGCTTTGGGATTATGAAAAGATTTGAGTAAAAACCCTTGAATCTTTCATTGACTGGAACCTCTGAAATCACTCCTTGTGACCCTAGCTGATCTATTGCCTGAAGAAAAGACCTCTTTTTACCGGGTCTATTGGGACGTTGGACCTTAAGAACCAAGAGGGGGAAGCCCCTGGAATTCTATTTTGTACCCCTGAGACATGGTAGAAACAACCCACCTGTCTCGGATCACTTCTTCCCAGGCATCTGAGAACTCTAATAGCCTCCCCCCCACCCGTGTGAGTGGGGGCGCCCCTTCACAAGGAGGGCTTGGGACTGACTTTAGGGGGTCTCTGGGCCCAGGGCTTTTTCTGCCCCGGCCTTGATGCTTTCCCCTAGACCCGGACGGCTGAGGCCGTCGATATTGCCTGAAATTAGAAGTGCTGGGTACTGAAGCACTAGACACCTTAAAGGAAGGTTGTCTACTCCTCTTCTTAACTAGTAGAAGCGCTCTCTTACCCCCTGAAATCTTGTGGATGTACTTATCCAAATAGCCGCTCCCCATGAAAGGGGAAACCAGCTAATAATCTTTTGCAGGGTAATTCCGCAGACCAGTTTTTTTAACCACAGAATCCTGCGCATATGTACTAACAGCAGGACCAACCAGGACATCTGTTGTATGGAATCCTTAAGGGCATCTACTGCAAAACATAAGGAACAAGGTAATTCTGCCAAATCCTCCGCAGATAATCCTTGATTGGGAACAGTCTTAGTTACTCGCTTCACCTGGTCCTTTAAAGACTGACAGATACCAAAAGCTGCCACTGTCGGTTGTGCAGCAGACCCGGCAATAGCATATGAAGTCTTTAATAAAGCCTCCAATTTCTTGTCTGCTGGATCTTTAAACACCTAGGCCTTTATCTACAGGACAGGTAAGACTCTTATTCACAGAGGAAATGGCAGTGTACACAGATATATTCCATTTTCTTATAAACTTTTCTTCCATAGGGTACAAAAGTGCAAACCTTTTAAGAGGAATAAAAAGTTTATCGGGGTGATCCCAGTCAGCATACACAATCTGCTCTAGCAACGGATGCAAGGGAAAAGCCTGCGAACTCTGTGGAGACCGAAGGAAGAAAAGGAATCCTCAGGGACCTCTACAGGCGATAATTTAAATCCTGTTCAGGCCATCTCCGTGAGGGACTGGATTAGTAGTCTCTGGGATTGAGAGGCTGAAAACGGTTCTTCAGAACCTGACTCCTCAGAAGTGGAGTCTGTGGCCTGCCTTCTTCCCGGTCATTTACTGCCACTTTTTTCACCTCTTTTGCCAAATCCTGTTCCAATGCAGGTGGGGGCTCAGGTGAAGGGGATCTATGCCGTTTCCTTCCACCTTGGGAAACTGAAGCAATCATACCTTTAGTTTTCCCCCCAGCCCAGCTAATGCTGATGCCAAGTCGTCCTTTGTGACGTAGGTTGAGGCAGAAGCATTAGCTGTTGCTAAAATGCCTGACAAGCGTAATGGCTCAGACTGGCCAGTTGCCTCAGGTCTTTCAGGAGAGTTAAACACAGCAGATGTAAGGCTAGCATCCTCCAATTCCGATGGTGGTGCATTTGCACCCCTTCCTGCTGTGCCTCCCCACTCCTCTTCCGGAAAGACATGCCTGAGACAAAAACTTGAGGTAATAAAAAAACTCCACTTTAAGCACTTCAACCGCCCAGCAAATACTACATTTAATCATTTGGTGGAGGGGGGGATTATGATGTGGGGGTTGTTTTTCAGAGGTTGGGCTTGGCCCCTTAGTTCCAGTGAAGGTAACTGTTAAGGCGTCAGCATACCAAGACATTTTGGACAATTTCATGCTCCCAACTCTGTGGGGACAGTTTGGGGATGGCCCCTTCCTGTTCCAACATGACTGTGCACCAGTGCACCAAGCAAGGTCCATAAAGACATGGATGAGCGAATTTGAGGTGGACAAACTTGACTGCCCTGCACAGAGTCCTGACCTCAACGTGATATTACACCTTTGGGATGAATTAGAGCGGAGACTGGGACTTCTCGTCCAACATCAGTGCCTGACCTCACAAATGTGTTTCTGGAAGAATGGTCAGACATTCCCATAGACACACTCCTAAACCTTGTGGACGGCCTTCCCCGAAGAGTTGAAGCTGTTATAGCCGCAAAGGGTGGGCCAACTCAATACTGAACCCTACAGACTAAGATGTCATTAAAGTTCATGTGCAGGCGTCCCAATACTTTTGATAATATAGTGCATACTGGGTGTAAGAGGAGCAGAGTGACAGATGACATCCACAAGTGTTCACAGGCAGAATAGGCCAAGGTTAAAAGGAATAAAGAACACATTTCTATGAAGACTGGGGATAAAGGGAGCAGCATGTCACATGACAAGCACAATAACCAAATTCCTTTATATATTGGGTATTTAGGGTGCAGAATGACAGATGACAGGCACAACGTACGTAAACTGCGTATAAGGGATGCAGAGAGACAGATGAAAGCCATAAAGGGTATTAGGGGTACAGGCAGAGAGAAAATGGACTGAGATGACAAAAAACAAATAAATATTTTTATATACAATGGGTTTAAGGAGTGCAAAATGACAACTGACAGCCATAAAGGGTCTCGAAGGACAGTTGATGGGCTGACAAGGACAGGAATTATGAGCATATTTCTATGGAGAATACTGGGTATAAGTGGTGAAGAATGATAAGCACAATGGACATGGTGCTATGCAGACTGGGTAGATGGGTGCAGAGTGACAGATGATAGCTTCAAAGGGCCCACAGGGGACCAGGTCATGAGTACAGGGGCCATAGGCTGACAGACAATAATAATAATGTGAATACATCTATGTATGCTTGGTAGGCAGAATACAGAGTGACAGATGACACCCATAAAGGGCCACAGGGGAACAAGTCACGAGCACAACATAACAGGCACAATGGGCATACTTCTATACAGGGTGATGACTGACAGATGACAAGCACAATGGGCATACTTCTGTATAGTCTCTCTACAGATGACTGGTACAGTTGTGCTCAAAAGTTTGCATCTCCTCGGAGAATTTGTAATATACACAGTGGGTATAGAAAAAAAAAAAAATCACCCCCCCCCCCCCTTAAAATAATCACATTTTATTGCTTTGCAGCCTGAAATGAAGACAGACATGGAGTTTGTTTTATACAGCTGTATTTACTCTTACTCTTGCAACTTATATAACATCCAAGTGAAAGATATAACACTGTGTCAGAAAAAATAAGAAATATAAAAAACAATCACTGAGTTGGGAAAAGGACACCCCCCCCCCCCTTATGTCAGCATTTTGTTGGACCACCTTTTGCTTTAATTCCAGCCTTTAGTCTGTTGGGATTTGTCTCTACTAACTTTACACATCTGGACTTTGCAATATTTGCCCGCTCTTCTTTGCAGAACTGCTCAAGTTCCGTTACATTTGATGGTGAATGTTTGTGGACTGCAGTCTTCAAGTCATTCCACAGATTTTCAAAGGGGTTTAAGTCTGAGCTCTGACTAGGCCATGCAAGGACATTCACCCTTTTTCTCCTCCAACCACTGTGTTCTAAAGTTTGCCGTGTGCCTTGGGTCATTGTCATGTTGGAAGGTAAACCCTCTTCCCATTGACAACTTTCTGGCAGAGGGCAGCAGCTTTTCCTCAATAATTTGATGCCATTTTTCCTTCTATCCTGACAAGCGCTCCAGTCCCTGCTGCAGAAAAAAAACCCCATAACAGGATATTATCACCCTCCATAACAGGATATTACCACCCTCCATAACAGGACATTACCACCCTTCATACCAGGATATTACCACCCCCCCATAACAGGATATTACCACCCTCCATAACAGGATATTACCACCCCCCATAACAGCATATAACCACCCTCCATAACAGGATATTACCATCCCCTCATAACAGGATATTACCACCCTCCATAACAGGATATTACCACCCTCCATAACAGGACATTACCACCCTTCATACCAGGATATTACCACGCCCCCATAACAGGATATTACCACGCCCCCATAACAGGATATTACCACACCCCCATAACAGGATATTACCACCCCCCCATAACAGGATATTACCACCCCCCCATAACAGGATATTACCACCCTCCATAACAGGATATTACCACCCCCCATAACAGCATATAACCACCATCCATAACAGGATATTACCATCCCCTCATAACAGGATATTACCACCCCCCCATAACAGGATATTACCACCCTCCATAACAGGATATTACCACCCCCCCATAAGAGGATATTACCACCCCCCCCATAAGAGGATATTACCACGCCCCCATAAGAGGATATTACCACCCCCCCATAAGAGGATATTACCACCCCCCCCATAAGAGGATATTGCCACCCCCCCCCATAAGAGGATATTACCACCCCCCCCCCCCATAAGAGGATATTATCACCCCCCTATAACAGGATATTACCAACCTCCATAACAAGATATTACCACCCCACACCCCAACAGGACATTACCACCACCATAACAGGACATTATCACCCCCTATAACAGCATATTACCACCTCCATGCTTTAGTGTAGGAATGGCATCATTTGGATTGTGAGCTGTATTGGATTTTCACCAGACATATGGTTTGGTGTTGGGGCCAAATAATTCAATTGTAGTCCAGTTTAGTCAAAACATCAGTGAGCCACCACCATGCTTCACAGTGGGGATGATATTCTTATTGCTATAGGCCTTGTTGACCCCTCTCCACCATAGCGTTTTTGGTTGTGACCATAATTCTCTATTTTTGCCTTATCACTCCAGATTACAGTGTGCCAGAAGCTGTGAGGCATGTCAAGGTGTTGTCTGTTTTTTTTTTTTTGTGCCATTGGCGCAGCAACGGCTTCTTTCTGGCAACTTGACCATGCAGCTCATTTTTGTTCAAGTATCATCGTATTGTACTCCTTGAAAACAACCACGCTGTCTTTTTCCAGAGCAGCCTGTATTTCTCCTGAGGTTACCTGTGGGGTTTTTCTTTGTGTCCCAAACAATTCCTGTGGCAGTTGTGGCTGTAATCTTTCTTGGTCTACCTGACCTTGGCTTGGTATAAAGAGATCCCCAAATTTTCCACTTCTTAAAGTGTTACTAAACCCTTGTTTTTTTTTTTTTTTTACATTAAAATAACAAACATGTTATACTTACCTGCTCTGTGTGATGGTTTTGCACATAGCAGTCCAGATCCTGCTCTTCTCAGGTCCCACACCAGCACTCTTGGCCTCCCTCTACTGCCAGGTGCCCCCACAGAAAGCAGCTTGCTCTAGGGGCACCCAAGCAGTCGTGCTCCCGAGCCGCGGTGTGTCCATTCACACATGGAGCTGTGGATTGGCCCTGCCCCCTCCGTCTCCTGATTGGCAATGGCTCCCACCAGTGAGCCAATCAGGAATGCGAGTCCCCAGAGAGCCAAGGTTCTCGTGGACATCGCTGGACCGAGAGGGGGCTCAAGCAAGTATTAGGGGGGTTGCTGCACACAGAAAGTTTTTCACCTTCATGCATATAACGCATGATGGTAAAAAACATTGTGCCTTTACAATCTCTTTAATAAGTGATTGAACAGTACGGACTCATTCAAGGTTTTGGAAATCTTTTTATATCCCTTTTCCGGCTTTATAAAGTTCCACTACCTTGTTACACAGGTCTTTTGACAGTTCTTTTCTGCTCCCCATGGCTTAGTAATCTAGTCTACTCCGTGCATCCACGTGAGAGCTAACAAACGCATCAACTATTTATACACAGACACTAATTGCAATTTAAAAAGCCACAGATGTGGGAAATGTACCTTTAATTGCCATTGTAACCTGTGTGTGTCTGTACCAAGGCCAAACATTGCGGGGGGGGACGACATTTCATCAGGGCCATTTCGGTGCTTTCTGTTATCACTATGATTTAAAAAGGAGCCAAACAACTATGTGATATAAAATTACTTCAAATGATCCCTAAATAAAAGATTTTTTTTGGCGTGATCAGTCATATTTGCAATAGCAATGCCAAAATGTCACGATATCTGCCATGGTATGCAAACTTTTTAGCACATCTGTACAATGGACACATTTCATAAGAGGTCAGGTAAAAAGGATGCAAGGTGACAGATGATGGGTATAATTCTATATCTAATAGGTAGAGCGGTGCAGAGTGACAAATGAGACATTTTTATACAAGGCGGGTAAAATAAGATGCAGATGGACAGATAAAATTATAGAGACTGGGGATATAGGGACAGTTGACAAATATTTTATACAGGCTTTTATACAGGTGAGAGAGATTACAAAGGGTGGGTATATGAGGCGACAGTTGATCAGTGTATTATACAGGTTGGGTATATAGGGTGAAAAATGGCAGATGTTATAATACAGACTGGGTATATATGGGGGGAGGGGGGGGCATTTGCATCACAGTAAACAGGTACATTTCTATACAGACTGGGTATAAAGGAGATAGATGACCTGTTGCTAAATTATTGAATAGGGTGGGTATATGTGGTGACAGGTATGGTATTGGTGGTAGTATGAGGTGACATATGACAGGTATACTATTACAGGGTGGGTATGATGTGACCCATGGCAGGTATATAAGGAGGAGAATGTACACTGTGGTTCAAAAGTTTTAGGCAGGTGTGATGCTAATCCTGTAAATGAAGAACGCTTTCAGAAATAGAAGTGTTAGTTTATTTTTATCAATCAACAAAATAGAAAGTAAATGAAGAGAAGAGGAATCCAAATCAAATCAAATATTTAGCCTCTGTTCACATCTTGGCATTCCGAATCGCCGCAATTCTGTCCACTATTCCAAATGGAGGCCAAGATGTGAACGGAGCCTTAGTGTGACCACCCTTTGCCTTTAAACCAACATCAGTTCTTCTAGGTAGACTTGCGCACGGTTTTTGAAAGACCTCAGCGGGTAGGTTGTTCCATGTACATCTTGGACATCAGCTGTCTCCAATCCTTCTGTCTCTTCATGTCGTCCCAGACAGACTCCATGATGGTGAGATCAGGGCTCTGTGGGGGTCAAACCATCACTTCCAGGATTCCTTGTTTTTTTTTAACACTGAAGATACTTCTTAATGACGTGGACTGTATGTTTGGGCTGGTTGTCCTGCTGCAGAATAAACTTGGGTCAATCAAACGCCTCCCTGTTGGTATGGCATAAAGGAGAAGTATCTGCCTGTATTTCTCAGCATTGAGGACACCATTGATCCTGACCAAATCACCAACTCCGTTTGTAGAAATGCAGCCGCAAACTTGCAGGGAACATCCACCATGCTTCACAGTTGGCTGCAGACACTCATTGTACCGCTCTCCAGCTCTTCGCCAACAAACTGCCTCCTGCTACAGTCAAATATTTCACATTTTGACTCATCAGTCCAGAGAACCTGCTGCCATTTTTCTGCACCCCAGTTCCTACGTTTTCCTACATAGTTGAGTGGCTTAGCCTTGTCTCCATGTCGGAGGTATGGTGGCTTTTTCTTCCATGAAAACCACTTCTGGCCAGACTTCTCTGAACAGTATATAGGTGTACCTTGTACCTGGGTCCCACTGATTTATGCCAGTTCTGTGCTGATGCAGTGCTGGACATCTTCCAATGTGGAAGGGAAGCAAGCATGATGCATCTTTCATCTGCTGCAGTAAGTTTCCTTGGCCGACCACTGTGTCTACGGTCCTCAGCGTTACCCGACCACTGCATCTACGCTCCTCAGCGTTACCCGACCACTGCGTCTACTCTCCTCAGTGTTCCCCAACCACTGTCTACGCTCCTCCACATTACCCTACCACTGTGTCTACGCTCAACGTTACCCGACCACTGCCTCTACGCTCAACGTTACCCGACCACTGCCTCTACGCTCAACGTTACCCGACCACTGCCTCTACGCTCCTCAATGTTACCCAACCACTGCGTCTACGCTCCTCAGCGTTACCCGACCACTGCTTCTACGCTCCTCAACGTTACCCGACCACTGCTTCCACGCTCCTCAACGTTACCCGACCACTGCTTCCACGCTCCTCAACGTTACCCGACCACTGCTTCCACGCTCCTCAACGTTACCCGACCACTGCTTCTACGCTCCTCAACGTTACCCGACCACTGCTTCTACGCTCATCAACGTTACCCGACCACTGACTCTACGCTCAACGTTACCCGACCACTGCTTCTACGCTCCTCAACGTTACCCGACCACTGCTTTTTACGCTCCTCAACGTTACCCGACCACTGCTTCTACGCTCCTCAACGTTACCCGACCACTGCTTCTACGCTCCTCAGCGTTACCCGACCACTGCTTCTACGCTCATCAACGTTACCCAACCACTGCTTCTACGCTCCTCAACGTTACCCGACCACTGCTTCCACGCTCCTCAATGTTACCCAACCACTGCGTCTACGCTCAACGTTACCCAACCACTGCGTCTACGCTCAACGTTATCCAACCACTGCGTCTACGCTCCTCAACGTTACCCAACCACTGCTTCTACGCTCCTCAACGTTACCCGACCACTGCTTCTACGCTCCTCAACGTTACCCGACCACTGCTTCTACGCTCCTCAACGTTACCCGACCACTGCTTCTACGCTCCTCAACGTTACCCGACCACTGCTTCTACGCTCCTCAACGTTACCCGACCACTGCTTCTACGCTCCTCAACGTTACCCGACCACTGCTTCTACGCTCCTCAACGTTACCCGACCACTGCGTCTACGCTCCTCAACGTTACCCGACCACTGCTTCTATGCTCCTCAACGCTATGTGACCACTGCTTCCACGCTCCTCAATGTTACCCAACCACTACGTCTATGCTCAACGTTACCCGACCACTGCCTCTATGCTCCTCAACATTACGTGACCACTGCTACCACGCTCCTCAATGTTACCCGACCACTGCGTCTACGCTCAACGTTACCCGACCACTGCCTCTACGCTCCTCAATGTTACCCGACTACTGCTTCTACGCTCAACGTTACCCAACCACTGCATCTACGCTCCTCAACGTTACCCAACCACTGCATCTACACTCCTCAGCATTGGCCGTTCCTTTGCGCGTCTTCAAAGAGCTTGAACAGCACATCTTGAAACCCCGGTCTGCTTTGAAATCTTTGCCTGGGAAAGACCTTGCTGATGCTGATCATTAGCACCTGCTTGGTATAATTGGTTAATTATACACCTGACTCTAATTATACAAAATTCCTAACTTTGTGCAAGTGTAATAACTGATGCTGGTTTGAAGACAAAGGGGGGGGGGGGGGGGGGATTCACACCAAACATTGATTGGATTTGAATTTGTTTTCTTCTGATCGCTCACTTTGCATTTTGTAAATTGATAAAAATAAATTATTAAAATAGATATTTTGAAAGCATTGCTACTTTACAGCATTTCTTCACACCTGCCTAAAGCGTTTGCACAGTACGAAGGGACAGATGACAGGCATAAGAGTGTTTTCACACTCTAAGCACTGGCTGTGAGCGCACTTGTTTTAGCGGCGCTTTTCGGCCGCTAGAGGGGTGCATTTAACCCCAAAACAAGGTTAAAAACTCAAGTTTCGCTGTGCTTTCAAATCGCTTTTCAGGCGCTTTAAAAGTGCTACCCATTCATTCTAATGTGCAGGAAGTTTTGGGGGGCGGTGCATACAGCACTCCCAACCCACCCCAGAGATGCTGCTTGCAGGACTTTTCGGAACGTCACACAAGCGCACCACCCCAGTGTGAAAAGACACACTGCAATGAATGGGAGGCGATTTTCAGGCGCTTTGCTGAGGCAATTTCTAGCGCTAAAGCACCTGAAAACCGCCCCAGTGTGAAAGGGGTCTGTAAGCTCACAGGCAATGTGAGCTTACAATTTATAGGAGGCATGGTGGGGGGGGTGTGGGTGGCAACTGATGGACAGGGGGTGATAACTGATGGGCACAGAGGGCTGTGGGGTGACAACTGATGGGCATGGAGGAAAGGTGACAACTGATTGGAATGGGGGTGTGGGCTGACAACCGATGGGCACGGGGGGGGGGGGCTGACAACTGGTGGAAATGGGGGATGTGTACTGACAATTGATGGGCACATAGGGGTGTGGCATGACAACTGATGGGCACTGGGGTGTAGGTTGACAATTGAAGGGCAGAGGGCTGTGGGGTGACAACTGATGGGCATTGAGGAAAGGTGACAACTGATGGGCATTGAGGAAAGGTGACAACTGATGGGCATAGGGGGGTGTGTGGGCTGACAACTGATGGGCACGGAAGGGGGTGCGGCATGACAACTGATGGGCACTGGGGTGTAGGGTAACAATTGATGGGCATGGAGGAAAGGTGGCAAACGATGGGCACAGGGGGATGTGGGCTCACAACCGATGGGCACAGGGGGGTGGGCTGACAATTGATGGGCACAGGGGGGTGGGCTGACAATTGATGGGCACAGGAGGGTGGGCTGACAATTGATGGGCACAGGGGGGGGGCTGACAATTGATGGGCACAGAAGGGGGGCTGACAATTGATGGGCACAGGAGGGGGGCTGACAATTGATGGGCACAGGAGGGGGGCTGACAATTGATGGGCACAGGAGGGGGGCTGACAATTGATGGGCACAGGAGGGGGGCTGACAATTGATGGGCACAGGAGGGTGGGCTGACAGTTGGTGGGCACAGGAGGGGGGGCTGACAATTGATGGGCACAGGAGGGGGGGCTGACAATTGATGGGCACAGGAGGGGGGGCTGACAATTGATGGGCACAGGAGGGGGGCTGACAATTGATGGGCACAGGAGGGGGGCTGACAATTGATGGGCACAGGAGGGGGGACTGACAATTGATGGGCACAGGAGGGGGGACTGACAATTGATGGGCACAGGGGGGTGGACTGACAATTGATGATCACAGAAGGGGGGCTGACAATTGATGGGCACAGAAGGGGGGCTGACAATTGATGGGCACAGAAGGGGGGCTGACAATTGATGGGCACAGGAGGGGGGCTGACAATTGGTGGGCACAGGAGGGTGGACTGACAGTTGGTGGGCACAGGAGGGTGGACTGACAGTTGGTGGGCACAGGGGGGGGGCTGACAATTGATGGGCACAGGAGGGGGGGCTGACAATTGATGGGCACAGGAGGGGGGGCTGACAATTGATGGGCACAGGAGGGGGGGCTGAAAATTGATGGGCACAGGAGGGGGGCTGACAATTGATGGGCACAGGAGGGGGGCTGACAATTGATGGGCACAGGAGGGGGGCTGACAATTGATGGGCACAGGAGGGGGGCTGACAATTGATGGGCACAGGAGGGGGGCTGACAATTGATGGGCACAGGAGGGGGGCTGACAATTGATGGGCACAGGAGGGGGGCTGACAATTGATGGGCACGGGGGGGGGGCTGACAATTGATGGGCGCAGGGGGGCTGACAATTGATGGGCGCAGGGGGGGCTGACAATTGATGGGCGCAGGGGGGGCTGACAGTTGATGGGCGCAGGGGGGGCTGACAATTGATGGGCAGGGGGTGACAATTGATGGGCAGGGGGTGACAATTGATGGGCAGGGGGTGACAATTGATGGGCAGGGGGTGACAATTGATGGGCAGGGGGGCTAACAATTGATGGGCACGGGGGGGGGGGGGGCTGACAACTGGTGGAAATGGGGGATGTGTACTGACAATTGATGGGCACATAGGGGTGTGGCATGACAACTGATGGGCACTGGGGTGTAGGTTGACAATTGAAGGGCAGAGGGCTGTGGGGTGACAACTGATGGGCATTGAGGAAAGGTGACAACTGATGGGCATTGAGGAAAGGTGACAACTGATGGGCATAGGGGGGTGTGTGGGCTGACAACTGATGGGCACGGAAGGGGGTGCGGCATGACAACTGATGGGCACTGGGGTGTAGGGTAACAATTGATGGGCATGGAGGAAAGGTGGCAAACGATGGGCACAGGGGGATGTGGGCTCACAACCGATGGGCACAGGGGGGTGGGCTGACAATTGATGGGCACAGGGGGGTGGGCTGACAATTGATGGGCACAGGAGGGTGGGCTGACAATTGATGGGCACAGGGGGGGGGCTGACAATTGATGGGCACAGAAGGGGGGCTGACAATTGATGGGCACAGGAGGGGGGCTGACAATTGATGGGCACAGGAGGGGGGCTGACAATTGATGGGCACAGGAGGGGGGCTGACAATTGATGGGCACAGGAGGGGGGCTGACAATTGATGGGCACAGGAGGGTGGGCTGACAGTTGGTGGGCACAGGAGGGGGGGCTGACAATTGATGGGCACAGGAGGGGGGGCTGACAATTGATGGGCACAGGAGGGGGGGCTGACAATTGATGGGCACAGGAGGGGGGCTGACAATTGATGGGCACAGGAGGGGGGGCTGACAATTGATGGGCACAGGAGGGGGGACTGACAATTGATGGGCACAGGAGGGGGGACTGACAATTGATGGGCACAGGGGGGTGGACTGACAATTGATGGGCACAGAAGGGGGGCTGACAATTGATGGGCACAGAAGGGGGGCTGACAATTGATGGGCACAGGAGGGGGGCTGACAATTGGTGGGCACAGGAGGGTGGACTGACAGTTGGTGGGCACGGGGGGGGGCTGACAATTGATGGGCACAGGAGGGGGGGCTGACAATTGATGGGCACAGGAGGGGGGGCTGACAATTGATGGGCACAGGAGGGGGGGCTGACAATTGATGGGCACAGGAGGGGGGGCTGACAATTGATGGGCACAGGAGGGGGGCTGACAATTGATGGGCACAGGAGGGGGGCTGACAATTGATGGGCACAGGAGGGGGGCTGACAATTGATGGGCACAGGAGGGGGGCTGACAATTGATGGGCACAGGAGGGGGGCTGACAATTGATGGGCACAGGAGGGGGGCTGACAATTGATGGGCACGGGGGGGGGCTGACAATTGATGGGCGCAGGGGGGGCTGACAATTGATGGGCGCAGGGGGGGCTGACAATTGATGGGCGCAGGGGGGGCTGACAATTGATGGGCGCAGGGGGGGCTGACAATTGATGGGCAGGGGGTGACAATTGATGGGCAGGGGGGCTAACAATTGATGGGCACGGGGGGGGGGGCTGACAATTGATGGGCACGAGAGGGGGCTGACAATTGATGGGCACGAGGGGGGGCTGACAATTGATGGGCACGAGGGGGGCTGACAATTGATGGGCAGGGGGGGCTGACAATTGATGGGCACGGGGGGGCTGACAATTGATGGGCACGGGGGGGCTGACAATTGATGGGCACGGGGGGGGCTGACAATTGATGGGCAGGGGGGGGCTGACAATTGATGGGCACGGGGGGGGGCTGACAATTGATGGGCACGGGGGGGCTGACAATTGATGGGCACGGGGGGGCTGACAATTGATGGGCACAGGAGGGGGGGCTGACAATTGATGGGCACAGGAGGGGGGGCTGACAATTGATGGGCGCGGGGGGGGCTGACAATTGATGGGCGCGGGGGGGGCTGACAATTGATGGGCGCGGGGGGGGCTGACAATTGATGGGCACGGGGGGGCTGACAATTGATGGGCACGGGGGGGCTGACAATTGATGGGCACAGGAGGGGGGGCTGACAATTGATGGGCACAGGAGGGGGGGCTGACAATTGATGGGCGCGGGGGGGGCTGACAATTGATGGGCGCGGGGGGGGCTGACAATTGATGGGCGCGGGGGGGGCTGACAATTGATGGGCGCGGGGGGGGCTGACAATTGATGGGCGCGGGGGGGGCTGACAATTGATGGGCGCGGGGGGGGCTGACAATTGATGGGCGCGGGGGGGGCTGACAATTGATGGGCGGGGGGGTGACAATTGATGGGCAGGGGGGGTGACAATTGATGGGCACAGGAGGGGGACTGACAATTGATGGGCACAGGGAGGGTGGGCTGACAATTGATGGGCACAGGAGGGTGGGCTGACAACTGATGGGCACAGGGGGGGGGGTGGGCTGACAACTGATGGGTACAGGGGGGTGGGCTGACAACTGATGGGTACAGGGGGGGTGGGCTGACAATTGATGGGCACAGGGGGGGTGGGCTGACAATTGATGGGCACAGGGGGGGTGGGCTGACAATTGATGGGCACAGGGGGGGTGGGCTGACAATTGATGGGCACAGGGGGGGTGGGCTGACAATTGATGCAGGCTGGGTGCCTCTTCTTATACCGGCTATAAGGTATGAAGCAATAGGCGAAAGAGATGACAGGTCCCCAGGGACAGCAGTCTTCCATCACACACAGCCCCGGTTACCCTCTCCCACCTCCCTCCCTATTACCGCTCCTCACCCGCTCCGCCCCTTACCTTCTCCGCCTCGCTCAAGCCAGCCTTACCGTGCTGACGTCACGCACCTGAAAGGAGAGCGTGCAGTACGTCGTTACGTCAATTCATGCGTCCTTCACACCTCGGGTTTGTTGCTAGGAGACAGGTTGCCCGCCCAGCGACCACGTGACCCCGCCCTCTTTTATTTGTTATTATTTCCTGTTATTATAATTGTCGTTATAATTATTATTTATCATTTGAATTATTATTTATATCTATAGTATTATTAATATCGTTATTTATAATGATATTGCTATGCAAGAAATTAATGTTGGCATTCTTTTAATTTTATGTATGCATTATTATTTATTAGTAATATTATTTAAAGTAGTATTCTATTATTAAAATTAATAACAGAAATAATAATAATAATGTCATTATATTTTAGAGGGAGAGAGAGATTACATAGTGGAGAATGTGGTTATATAGAGGGAAAGAAAAAAAAGAAGGAGGGATGGAGGGAGAGAGAAAGAAAATAAAAAAAGAGGGATGAAGAGAAAGAGGGACGGAGGGGACATCGGTCTGATTCCTGTGAATGTCCCGGGCAGATCGGGACTGTTGCCAGCTATGCTATAGTATTAAAGTACTCACTGCTCCCCCAGCACCTACATGAAAGTTATGTAGGGAGGTGAGGGGGAGATGTGGGGGAGCTGGGCCAGCACAATAATTAGACACTATTATGCCACGTACACACGGCCGGACTTGGGAACGGTCTAAACTCCGTCGGCATTTCCGACGGAGAGATTTAGAACATGTTCTATATCTGAGTCCATCGGAAATGCCGACAGAAAAAGTCCGATGGGGCATACACACGGTCGGAATGTCTGACCAAAAGCTCCCATCGGACTTTTTCTGTTGGGAAGTCCGGCCGTGTGTACGCGGCCTTAGAAGAGCAGGGGTGGAGGAGCTGGGCCAGCACTGACAGTAATTAGACACTACCAGAACAGGAGACTGAAAGAAGGGAGATGGGGCTTTACTGGGAAATTACTCTTTTCTAGAAAGTTCATTTCAAGTGCAGTGTTGTGTGAGTGAAACATAGGAAACAATGGGCCAGAAGAACGAGGGGTGAATGAGACCTTAAGGAAAGAAAAAGAAAAAACACTGCAGCTCTGCATTTAAAAGACTTGATTTTTTTGTATGTTTTAAAAATTGGTGGCAGCATACCTCCCAACTTTTTGAGATGGGAATGAGGGACACCTGTCAGCAAAAGTATGCAGGGATAGGACACACCCCTTGCCACGCCCCTTTAAAGGGGAATTGTACCCCCACAAGTGCTTTTTTTTACCACTACTATTCCTTTATATTGGCTTTTGGAATTTACAAATGCAGCAATTTAGAAATCAGGTGAAAGTTTTAGCGCTGGAAAGCACGTTTTGATAAATAAAAAGTGCATTTTATATACAACTATATAGATCAGACCAAAATGAGGGACAAATGAGGAGGAAAGAGGGACAGAGGGACATTGCTCCAAATCAGGGACTGTCCCTTGAAATCAGGGACATTTGGGAACTATGTGGCAGGGTCTCTTTTAATGTCATGTAATAAAACAGGACATGTAATTGTAAACCCGGTACTGCCCCTTTAAATTTCTCTGCCTGATTGCAGAGTGACGGGCACAGGAGCCAATGGAGCGGCGAGGATACACCACCGTGCTCTGTTCTGACCAATCACAGCACGCCTCTCTCCACAGACCCGACTCCAGAGGTTTGGATAGTACTGATAAAATAACATTCCTGACATGACTGTTTCCCTGGGAGAAGGAATATAAACTGAACTGAGACGGTCCGGTTGTGTTTTTATACCTGTGGCCGGTTGAAGTCACGCAGAACACAGCGGGCTCCGGGAAAATGTCTCCCGCGGTGGGGAGGAGCGCGCTCTGGCGGATGGAGTCACGTGACGGGTCAGCTGATCAGGCGGCTGTCATGGCTCTGCGCTGCTCTCCCGCTCCGCTGCCGGATTCCGTGTCCGCGGATATGCAGAACATGAGGCAGCTGTCCGGGGAGGTGAGGAGACTGAGCGGGCGGTTCATGGAAGGTGAATGCTGAATGACAGTCATCAGCGTGCCCCCCCCCCCCCTTTCAGCTGCCGCTGTAGTTTGTTCCAGTACAGAATACAGCAGTGACATAGAGGTGGTCGGGAGATACCTCGGTATCCAGAGGGGGGGTAGACAATCAGAATGCCATATTCGCGTGTGTACTCACCCCCCCCCCTTCCACCTGCAGCTGTGGTTCATTCCAGTGGAGAACGCAGCAGTGACATGGGATGGGCGGGAGGTACCATAGCATGGGAGGGGGGTTGGCACATAATCTGACACACCTAGAAGTGTTGAATAGAGGCAGTGCCCACCCCACTTAATTAAAAAAAATAAAAAGCCTCTTTTTTTTTTTTTCTTTTCCTAATATGTGGTCACATGACACTGCAGACCTCCGTCTTCTCCTCTTTTGTTTACTTCCTGTTTGGGTCCTCCTTCGTGTGTGTCCACTTCAGTGCCTGCATGAAATGGACACTTCTGATTGGATGTTCAGAGGTGGGGTTCTCTCAGGATCCAGAGGGGTACTTATGTTATCACAGGGAATGGTGTCCATATCAGCGCCTGCATGAAATGGACACTTATGATTGGATGTTCAGAGGTTGGGTACTTCTGTTTTCTCAGGGAACAGTGTCCACATCAGTGCCTGCATGACATGGACACTTCCTATTGGATGTTTTGAGGTGGGGTTCTCTCAGGATCCAGAATAGGATGGACAGCATCACAGGGAGGCTGGTAGGAGATTTCAGACACCACTGAATTGGCGGCTCCCTTACACCCAGCAATGGACTTAGGTGGGTATATCTGGGGCTTCACAAGGTAGAGGGGGGGGGTGTGGTGGTAAAAGAATGTCTTGTAGAAATAGGAAGGGGTTGAGAAAAAATAGTTTTAGCCCAGAATAGGGCTTTAAAACGGAACTTCCTTCCTCCCAGCAAGTTACACCTCCCCTCCCCCACCCTTAACTTTCCACTGGGTAACCTACAAAAAACTTCCAGCGGTGTTCTGTAAGGGTCCACTGGGTCCCACGCTGCCATGTCATCAGGAGGCTGGCTGCAAAAACCCAAAAAGACGATGACATCACAGATTAAGATGGAGCACGTCATCATCAGGGGTACTGGCTGTAAGTACCGGAAAGAGAAACCCGCCTCCCCTGATGACATCACAGATTAAGATGGAGCACATCATCAGGGGTACTGGATGTAAGTACCAGAGAGACAGCCGCCTCCCCTGATGATATCACAGATTAAGATGGAGCATGTCATCATCAGGGGTACTGGATGTAAGTACCAGAGGGACATCCGCCTCCCCTGATGACATCACAAATAAGGTTGGCACAGGTGCATGCCCCACAGTACATCCTCAGGGGAGCAGCTGCACATACCAAAAAGAGAGCCGCTCTCCTATGAATGTCACAACACATGTACAGTGACCTAAAATGCGGCCTAATATGGGTATCCCAGGAGGCTGCAGGCAGGTGACCCTAGGAGGACATCAGGGAAGTGCAAGGAGAATTGTTTTCATTGTGAATAAAGTAAGGGAGGTTTATTTTATTTTTTTTTTGCCATCTGTCCCATTGAGATTTCCCTTCACTTCCTTTCCCAAAGCCAAGACAGGAAGTGAGAGAAAAACTTCCTAAGTGAAGGAATCCCTGGTTGTCACCAGAACTAGCGTCCCCATTGGAAGATTATCCCTCTATTCCTGTTCTGGTGACACCCCAAAATTTGTGATCTCTTATATTGGTGACCAGGGTGTATTCAACCCCCCCCCCCCCACGGGGACACAGACAATGATTAAATCTGACAGATGTTCTAAGCCTTCTCCAAAAAAAAAGTTTTGGATGCAGTTGCACTTTATAAACCATTTGCAGAGTTTTCAACCTTTAAAATTGCATGTACAATGTACTGCATTGTGTGCAAGCTTTGTCAAAATTGAATGTTTTTGGCTATTTTTTCTCTCTCTACGGAATACAGTGATCAGGGAAATGCTGCTTTATGGCCACCAGATGGTGCTGAAGATCATAGTAAACAAATATGTATCGTCAGAGCCATCTAGTGGCCATATTGCGGTATTTTTCTTAGCCCTACACGTTTCATGCGTGAATAACATTTAATCAGGAGAGAAAAATAGCCTAATAACATTTGATCCCCCCCCCCCCCCCCCCAGTTGCACTGATTGAATAGAAATACAAATAGCAATTTTTTTTTTTAATAATCCCTGTGTGATTGGTTTAGATCTTGGACATTATGTGGCAGTTTGGTTTAATGGCTTCTTGTAACGCTCGGCATACTTCTAGTGGTGATAGATTGGAGCCAGAGATTTCTCTGAGCTCATTATACGTTGTGCTGGAGGTCAGTAATGAGGAAATGATGGGATTATGTCAGGAAATGGGAGGATACAATGTGTACATTTCCATCGCTGACCTCACTTGTCTTCTCTTCCGCAGCAAGTGTGCCGACTCTGCAAAGTCATCTTTTCCTTTATGAAGGAGCAGAAGGAGGTAATTTCTAACAGTCCTCGACATTGTCTGGGATAGAAAAGTAAAGAAGAGGAAATAGTCTTTGTGCAGAGAAATCTATTCTCTTGGGAACAAATAAAGTGGTTGGAAACCCTTAAGGGCTTAGCCGCAATTTTACTGCCCCCTGACTGTCTGCCTCAACACTAACATGCACTATGCATGCATTTGTGGTGCTGTAGTAAAAATTCCAATGATCATCAGATCCATCTAGCGGTCAAAATGCTGTATATTTTCTCATTGAGGTATTCTTCACTGAGGCATCCATTGTTGTAGTTTAGTGTTTGCTGCCACTGTCTACATGGAAGAACAGTGAGAACAGTGGGCGGGCACATGATTACTGATGGTGAGAACAGTGGGCGGGCACATGATTACTGATGGTGAGAACAGTGGGCGGGCACACGATTACTTGTGGTGAGAACAGTGGGCGGGCACACGATTACTGGTGGTGAGAACAGTGGGCGGGCACATGATTACTGGTGGTGAGAACAGTGGGCCGGCACATGATTACTGGTGGTGAGAACAGTGGGCGTGCACACGATTACTGATGGTGAGAACAGTGGGCGGGCACACGATTACTGGCAGTGAGAACAGTGGGCGGGCACACGATTACTGGTAGTGAGAACAGTGGGCGGGCACACGATTACTGGTGGTGAGAACAGTGGGCGGGCACACGATTACTGGTGGTGAGAACAGTGGGCGGGCACACGATTACTGGTGGTGAGAACAGTGGGCGGGCACACGATTACTGGTGGTGAGAACAGTGGGCGGGCACACGATTACTGGTGGTGAGAACAGTGGGCGGGCACACGATTACTGGTGGTGAGAACAGTGGGCGGGCACACGATTATTGATGGTGAGAACAGTGGGCGGGCACACGATTACTGGTGGTGAGAACAGTGGGCGGGCACACGATTATTGATGGTGAGAACAGTGGGCGGGCACACGATTATTGATGGTGAGAACAGTGGGCGGGCACACGATTACTGGTGTTGAGAACAGTGGGCGGGCACACGATTACTGGTGGTGAGAACAGTGGGCGGGCACACGATTATTGATGGTGAGAACAGTGGGCGGGCACACGATTACTGGTGGTGAGAACAGTGGGCGGGCACGCGATTACTGGTGGTGAGAACAGTGGGCGGGCTCACGATTACTGATGGTGAGAACAGTGGGCGGGCACACGATTACTGGTGGTGAGAACAGTGGGCGGGCACGCGATTACTGGTGGTGAGAACAGTGGGCGGGCTCACGATTACTGGTGGTGAGAACGGTGGGCGGTCTCACGATTACTGGTGGTGAGAACGGTGGGCGGGCACGCGATTACTGGTGGTGAGAACGGTGGGCGGGCACGCGATTACTGGTGGTGAGAACGGTGGGCGGGCACACGATTACTGGTGATGAGAACGGTGGGCGGGCACGCGATTACTGGTGGTGAGAACGGTGGGCGGGCTCACGATTACTGGTGGTGAGAACGGTGGGCGGGCTCACGATTACTGGTGGTGAGAACGGTGGGCGGGCACACGATTACTGGTGGTGAGAACGGTGGGCGGGCACACGATTATTGATGGTGAGAACAGTGGGCGGGCACACGATTACTGGTGTTGAGAACAGTGGGCGGGCACACGATTACTGGTGGTGAGAACAGTGGGCGGGCACACGATTATTGATGGTGAGAACAGTGGGCGGGCACACGATTACTGGTGGTGAGAACAGTGGGCGGGCACGCGATTACTGGTGGTGAGAACAGTGGGCGGGCACACGATTATTGATGGTGAGAACAGTGGGCGGGCACACGATTACTGGTGGTGAGAACAGTGGGCGGGCACGCGATTACTGGTGGTGAGAACAGTGGGCGGGCTCACGATTACTGATGGTGAGAACAGTGGGCGGGCACACGATTACTGGTGGTGAGAACAGTGGGCGGGCACGCGATTACTGGTGGTGAGAACAGTGGGCGGGCTCACGATTACTGGTGGTGAGAACGGTGGGCGGGCACGCGATTACTGGTGGTGAGAACAGTGGGCGGGCTCACGATTACTGATGGTGAGAACAGTGGGCGGGCACACGATTACTGGTGGTGAGAACGGTGGGCGGGCACGCGATTACTGGTGGTGAGAACGGTGGGCGGGCTCACGATTACTGGTGGTGAGAACAGTGGGCGGGCACATGATTACTGATGGTGACAACAGTGAACCATGCTTGTCTAACAGGTATTGAAATGGCCACTTGTAGTTCATCTTTGGTCCATGTGACAGGGGGTGACAACACAGAAGTCCTATCATGAGGCCTAATTCAGACAGCCAATTAGCTTCTCCACCAGTAGGAATCTGTTCTTCTTACTGGTGGAGAAGCTTCGGCCCCGCGTTCAATGTTTTTTTTTTTTTTTTTATCATTCTAGAAGGGAGATCTCACTGGTTGGGCATTAAAAGGACCTATAAAAAGTCAGGGTTGTCTGGCCACTCCTGTTACATTCTCTATAAAAAAAAACGTAAAGCAGGGAGGTGGTTGGTGGATTTAGATCTGGGTCCACACACTATCTACATAGCTGTTGTATTCCCACCTTTACTTTGCTGACTTTGAGTCTCCTGGACACATTTTCATCTGATCTGTTCTGATGCAGGTTGACCAGTTCACGTCGCAGTTGGAAGACTTTGCCAGAGACAACGGGATCAGCCTGGGGCCCCTGAGGAACATAGTGAGGAGCGTCCTTCTTGTACTAAACGGTGAGGCTCAAGTAGTACGGGGAATGTTGATTGGCGTTCACCTCCTCTTTCTCTTCTTCTTCTTTTTTTTTTTTTTTTTTTTTTTTAGTTACTTTTTTTCCTTGTCTATGGATTGCAATCAAAAATAAAATCATTTTTGCAAAACCATCACTAAAAGAAATCCTCGTTTGTCCTAAAAAAAAATAATCTACAAAAACACCTTTTTAGCAGAGTGGGAGGGTTAGAACTTCTGACTGTTTTTATTGGTCTCTGTGCCTTTTCTGTCCAGCGACAACTGCCTCTCCATTTCCTAAACTGGTGTCACACACACAGGAAGTGGGGAAATTCTCCTCAATGGTGTCACAGATTAACCGCTTCCCTACCAGCCACAGTGTGTAATATACATCACGGTAGGGAAGATGTTATACTTGGATCATGGTTGAGGCTACAAACATGATCCCTGTATCAATTTTTAGGGCCAGTGATTCTCTTTCAGGTAAAAGTATTCCGACTGACTGGGCAGCCACTGGAATACTTCTACAAGTGGCAGAAGAGGCCCCCCCCCCCCCTCCCACCACCTCCCAAGCAATCAGGAAGCCCAGTGATGATGCGGCTGGCGGCATCCAGTTCTGGCCTCTCAGTGAGCTGGTACTCCCACTGTGTGACTTTAGAACCTGTAAGCGATGACAATGTTGTCACTTCCGGTTCTGGATCTTTGTTTACTGGCGGCTTAGCGACCAGTGAAGCAGCTGATCAGACCGATCTGTGTCTGATCGGCTGTATTGGTGTCTAATAGATCCCCCATCTCTCCATAAAGCATACTTGTCATTGCTATTGCAAAGGGATGTTTACATTCCTTTTGACAGCAATAAAAGTGATCAAAAAAAGAAACGCTGTAAAAAAAATGATCAAAATAATAATTTTTTTTTTAGTCCTTTTTTTTTAACCACTTCAGCCCCGGAAGATTTGGCTGCTGAATGACCAGCCCATTTTTTGCGATTCAGCACTGCGTCGCTTTAACTGACAATTGGTTGTGCAATGTTGTACCCAAACAAAATTGACGTCCTTTTTTTTTTTTTTTTTTTCCCCACAAATAGAGCTTTATTTTGGTGGTTTTTGATCACCTCTGCGGTTTTTATTTTTTGCTCTATAAACAAAAAAAGAGCGACAATTTTGAAAAAAACACAATATTTTGTAATTTTTGCTTTAATAAATACCCCCATTTATTTATTTATTTTTTTTAAAAAAGCAAATTTTTTTTCTCAGTTCAGGCCAATATGTATTCTACATATTTTTGGTAAAAAAAATCGCAATAAGCGTATATTGATTGGTTTGCGCAAAAGTTATAGCGTCTACAAAATAGGGGATAGATTTATAGCATTTTTATTATTATTTTTTTTTTTTTTTTTTTTTATTAGTAATGGCGGCGATCAGCGATTTTTATCATGACTGTGACATTATGGCGGACACATCGGACATTTTTGACACATTTTTGGGACCCTTGTCATTTATACAGCAATCGGTGCTATAAAAATGCACGGATTACTGTAAAAATGTCACTGGCAGGGAAGGGGTTAACACTAGGGGGGCGATCAAGGGGTTTAATATGTTCCCTAGTGTGCGTTCTAACTGAAGGGGGGAGGGGACTGTGTAGGGGAGATGACAGATCGCTGTCCATACTTTGTATGACCAGACGATCTGTCTTTTCTCCCCTCAGAGAACCGGGATCTGTGTGTTTACACACACAGTTCCTGGTTCTCGCCGTGTCACGAGTGATCGCGGGAGCCCAGCGGTCATCGCGCCTGCCGGGCACTCGCATCGGCTCGGGGGGTGAGAAGCGGGTGCGCGCGCAAGCCCCTAGTGGCCACAGGGCGAAGCGATGTAACAAGATGTCATTTCGCCCATTCTGCTGCAGTAAAACTGCAGCTGCTGGTCGGCAAGTGGTTAAAGCGCCTCCGTCACCCTGTGCTCACACGCAGTGGGGAACGCACATGTCGGTCCCGCACACATATGTAAACGATGATCGCGTGTGAGGTATCACCGTGAATGTCGACGCAAGAGTAATAATTCTAGCACCAGACCTCCTCTGTAACTCTAAACTGGTAACTTGCAAAGGCTTTTAAAGCGTTGCCTATAGATAATTTAAAGTGCCGTAGTTTGTCGCCATTCCACGAGCGTGCGTATATTTAAAGCGTGATATGTTGGGTATCTATTTACTTGGTGTAACATCATCTTTTATATCTTACTGAAAAAGTGGTATTATATTGTGTTTGTTCACTTAAATTTATCAATGTATATTTAACAAAAACAAAAGCATGGGAAAAACCGCTGCGCAAATACCGTGTGACATAAAAAATTGAAACACCCATCATTTTATTCTCTAGGGCCTTTTTTGCTTAAAAAAAAAAAAAAAAAAAATATATATATATATATATATATATATATATATATATATATATATATATATATATATATATATATATATATATATATATAATATGTTGGGGGGGGGGGGGTTCTAATTAATTTTCTAGCAAAAAAAAGTAGCTTTCTATATGTATGTGAGAAGTGTCAGAATTAGTGTATTGAGGTAGTAAAACAAAAAAAACTTGGCGTTTTTTTTTTTTTTTTTTTTGAAAGGATGGGAGCGCCACACCAGCTTGTCAGACTTTAAAAGATTTTTATTTTGAAATTGCCAACGCGTTTCGGGGGCTAAAAACAGGATGATGCAGGAGCTAAAAAAAGCTTGTCAGGAGTTTTACAAAAATAAATAAATAAATAAATGGCTGCATGTAAAAAAAATACATCCACTGATTACTGTTTGTGTTCCCCTCTGATCTAGCTGCCCTGAAAAGGAACCTAAAATCAGAAGAGCTGAGAGCGGATCTCATCGCCCTAGGTGAGAAGATTGTCTCCTGAACATGGTATAGATGTTACCCGGGTGTTATGTGCTGATCTCTGTTCTCTATACGCAGGGCTCGATGAGGAGAAAGCTGCCTATTTTACAGAGGAGGTGAGCGACTTCTGGCCCTTGTGTACCCAACAGGGATTGACCCTCCAGTGGTGACCCGCTCCACCGCAACAGGGAGCGTAATAGCGCCATGGTTTTTTAAAGAGGACCGGTCATCAAGGGGCATCTGTAATAATAAAAAAAAAAAAAAAATCCACTCTCTATTTATCCACCTGCCAACCAGGCCTTTTCTGGCACTTTTTGATTACAATTTTAAACCAATATTTTTTGCTAGAAATATAGTTAGAACCCCCAAACAGAGAGTCTGTGTGTGTGTGTGTGTGTGTGTAGATAGAGAGATAGAGAGAGATAGAGAGAGATAGAGAGAGATAGAGAGAGATAGAGAGAGATAGAGAGAGATAGAGAGAGATAGAGAGAGAGAGAGAGAGAGAGAGAGATATAGATATATCTATATATATCTTTTAAATATGAGATCTGGTGTCAAAAAGACGTCAAATCTCATATTTACACTTAAATACAACAAAAAAAATAAAACAATGTCTTCTTTTTAAAAAATTTTTTTTAAAAATTAACTCTTTTTGAGACTATTGGGCGGAAGTGATGTTTTGACGTCACTTCCATCATCCAATGTTATGGAGCCGAGCGGGGACCATCCTTCCGCTACTGAGTGGAGGGAAAGCATTGGATCGTCTCCACCTCTACCGGCGGCTCCGGTAAGTGGCGGAGATGACCGGAGCGCGGCGGAAGTGGGGTATGGGGCATTTCACCCCCATCAGGGGCTTAATCATAAATAGCGGTCACAGAATGAAGGGGCATTAGAGGTCTGGTGACTGTTTGGTGATGGACAGCTACATAAAGCTTATTCATGACGTTGAGGATTTTGTGCACACGTTTCTGATGTGGTGATGTTTCTCAGGGAAGGTCCCCGTCCAATGGCGGCTGGTATTGGGTAGCCTGGAGTCCAGCTGAGGCAGCATCATCTGTCATAGTGATTGTAAGGACACAAATTGAGGGTGAATCTCCCCAGCGGGGACGCAAACAATAACACATTCTTGCACCATCCGAAATTAAAGAACAAGTCTTAGTGGAAGTCGGGTTTTGACATTTGTTGAGTAGAGGGCAAAACCTAATACATGTCATTCCAATGGTATGGATCTCTCTATTGTGATGTGTTGGGTGCATGCTATGACCTAACCTGCTTTGTATTCCTCTGATTGCAGTGGAGTCGTGACGCAGCAGCGCTGTCACGGCTGGCAGTTGGTCGAACGCTCAGTATTAACCAATTGGTGGACATGGAGTGGAAGTTTGGAGGTGAGTCATGTGGACACAATTGCTTAGAATTCTTACTTAAAGTGGGTGTAAACTTCAGACAGGAAATATGAACAAAGTATAACCCTCTATAGCAGGGATATGCAATTAGCGGACCTCCAGCTGTTGCAGAACTACAAGTCCCATGAGGCATAGCAAGACTTTTACGGCCACAAGCATGACACCCAGAGGCATGATGGGACTTTTGCAAAAGCTGGAGGTCCGCTATTTGCATATCCCTGCTCTATAGTGTGTACTTGTCTCAATCCAGAGCACTAAGCGTCATTTTTCTGTCTGCTGCCTCCTTCCTCTGTTCCTCATCACTTCTGACAAGTTTTCCTGACACCAAGAGAAAAAAAGGTGACGGGAGGGAGATCCAGCACAACACAGCCTGTAAATTAACAGCCTCAGCTCTGTTGCTGTGTGAAGGGGAGTGTGTCCCTTTCCTCCAATCGCCTCTCAGAACTCTCTTCACTGAGCTCTGCAGTGTGCAATTTCAGCTCTGTGCCCCCTGGTCTCTGAAAGCTCAGACAAGCTTTATAAATTCTGGACTTTGAACACCTGTAGAGAAGAGAAGACTAATAATGCAAACAAAGTCCTGTGCTTCTACCCGTACAATGCTTAGTTAGTAGAGCTCACATGTGCTTGATTCAGCACCCGTGAGCTCATAAAGATGATCTGCACAACCAAATGTTGCTCTTAATATCTTGCTTTTTATTACGAAAACCACAGTGTGAAAATGAAGATACAGTCAGTCAGTTGGCTGTATCTGCAGTTGGAAACTGTGGTTTTCGTAATAAAAAGCAAGATATTTAGAGCAACATTTGGTTGTGCAGATCATCTTTATGGATTACCTTTCTCAGAGACGAGAGGACTGCAGATAAACGGGTACAACTTGTGCAGGAGGATTTGTTCCATCTCTGTGTATCGCCTGAGGCCAGTCACTTCTCTGCGTATATGTAGGGGTATACAACCACTTTAAAATCTGACCTCTGGTCTTGCACAGTTGTACCGGCTCCTCTTCTGGACTGAAATGGCTTCCTCTGATTTCACTGCACACTGTGAGCTTCTCACAATGTGCATTAGAAGTTGCCACAAGTCAGATAGGGCCCCGCCTCATTGCTGGAGGGCGTCCAGCTTCATCTAGTTTAAGGCCAGCGATAGACGGCGCAAAATTCTTTCCTGCAGCCATTTGACTAGAAAGTGACAGGAGCAGCAGCAGACTGATGAGCTCATCTCTCTGCCACTCTGCTTTATCCTCCTATCAGCATGTCCCTTGTTGGCACATAGGCACTGCAGCACAACTGATTGGTGCCTTGTGCTGCTTCTCCCTTCTCCAGACTGAGTCCTCCTGTACAGGATCGCTGAAGGCTGATACCAGGCCACATACAGGTACTATTACTGCTTGCATTGAAAACTACGGCTAATGATGTCCCCATGAGTAAGCTCCAGTGGGCGGAGTCAAACGTGTAATGGGGCGTGGCCTGGCGGGGTTCCAGGCTGAGACTGCTCCTTGTTCATACACAGCGGGTCTTATTCTGATGTGCGGCTCCCGGGACCTTCAGTTTTTATCTATGGCTAATGATGTACTATTAAATACAGAGCTTCATTAACCACTTCAGCCCCTGAAAGTTTCACCCCCCCCCCCCCCCCCCCCCTTAATGACCAGGCCATTTTTTTGCAATACTTTAACTGACAATTGCGCGGTCGTGTGACGCTGTACCCAAATAAAATTGATGTGTCGTCCGTCCCCCCCCCACACACAAATAGAGCTTTCTTTTGGTGGTATTTGATCACCTCTGCAGTTTTTATTTTTTGCGCTATAAACAAAAAGAGTGACAATTTTGAAAAAAACAAACATATTTTTTACTTAAACTATAAAACATACCCAATTAAAAACATGTAAAAAAATCTAATTTCTTCATCAATTTAGGCCAATATGTATTCTGCTACATATTTTTGGTTAAAAAAAAAAAAATCCCAATAAACGTATATTGAATGGTTTGCGTTAAAGTTATCACGTCTACAAACTATGAAATAGATTTATGGCTTTTTTTATATTGTGTTTTTTTTTGTGTTTTTTTTTTTTTTTTACTAGTAATGGCGGCGATCAGCGTTTTTTAGCGGGACATTGCGGCGGACAAATTGGGCACGAAGTGACACTTTATGACAGGGATATGCAATTAGCAGACCTTCAGCTGCTGCAAAAATACAAGTCCCATCATGCCTCTGCCTCTGGGTGTCAGAGTCTTGCTATGCCTCATGGGACGTGTAGATTTTTGACACCCCTAGGCGAAACCTCATTTTGCCGCCCGCCCCCCCCTTGGCTTCACCCCTGACCCCCCCCTTCCCCCTTTTCCCTGCCCATGTAAACCCCACCTTTTTTAATGAAGCACCAATCAAATGTAGCCTCACCAGTGCCCATCAATGAATGTTTGCTTGCTTCCATTCATTCGGAGTCGGGACACAGACACAGTCCTCCGCCACTGCTGCGCCACTGACACTATGTGCAAATGGAGCGGCGGCTGCCTGCTGATGCTGAGACTTAGTTGCTTGCTGCAGAGAGAAGAAAGTAGGAAAACCAGTGGCCAGGCGCCCCAGGCAGCATGGTGCCCTAGGCGGCTGCCTAGTTTGCCTACTGATAGCACCGGCCCTGGGTGGACTGACTGGAGGAAGACAGAGATCTGTATTCCTGATTAGCAGGAACACAAGATCTCTCTCTTCCTGTCTGACAGAACGACGGTCTGCCTCTCCGGCGAACGTCGGACCCGCTGATTGGCTCCCGCTGTGTCCAATCACAGCGGGACCGGGTCACGGCCGCGCGCGCGCACCCCAGACCCCCAGGCAGAAAACAACATACAGTCGCGTTGTTTCGTCCAGCCGGGCCGCCCTGCCACAGTAGATGTGCAGTGGGCGGTCCGGAAACAGTTAATCACTCCCTGTATAGGGTGAGAATTTGTGGGTTGTCACGTTCTCCCCTAGTAGAGTCTACAGGCGGATGTGCTAACACCAATGTTGCGCATGCATGGTCCACCGCTATCCTCATCGGGTAGCCGGACCAGAGCAATGATATGCAGCCAGTGCTGGAGTGAGTGCTTATAGACATGAAGTGGTGAAATGGGCCGGAGGAGATCAGCAGTACTGAGATTCCGAAAAGGATGGCAATACATGCCCCCCCCACATACTTACTTTGATTCTTTACAGGACTATGGAGGAGATTTACTAAAACTTAAGTTCACAGAATCTGGTGCAGCTGTGCATGGGAGCCAATCTAACTTCATCTTGTTCAATTAAGCTTTGAAAATAAAACCTGATAGCTGATTGGCTACCATGCACAGCCGTACCAGATTTTGCACTCTTCAGTTTTAGTAAATCTCCCCGTTTTTGTAATTCAGGCACATTGTTAGTAGTTTTTTTTTTTTTTTTTTTTTTTTTTAATGATACGTAGATCTAACCCTCTATATTATCTCTTGTAGTTACAGCAGCCAGTAGTGAACTGGAAAAATCTGGGAGTATTTTTCCTGCAGGTAAGTGTCTCGCTATCCACTGACTGCCTACCTACTCCCCAAAAACTGTACCCTGCATTTAGTCATCACTGCCATGTTAGTCTTATATCAACCAATCATGAATCAGGCAATGTTTGTGGCGCAGTAGAACAGATCGCATTTATTATGGCCATTGATTGGGCTTGAATATGATTTTTTTTTTTTTTTTAACTCTGAAGTAGTTGGAAAGGCTTAAGGATTTTTAATTTAATGCATTAACCACTTAAGGACCCAGCCTATTTTTTCAAACTTGTTGTTTTACAAGTTAAAATCAGATCTTTTTTTTTTTTTTGCTGGAAAATTAAATAAAACCCATAGATATAGATATAGATATAGATATATATATATATATATATATATATATATATATATATATATATATATATATATATATATATATATATATATATTTTTATTAATTTTTTTCAGACACCCTAGAGAATAAAACGGCGATCGTTGCAATACTTTGTCACGCTGTATTTGCGTGGCGTTCTTACAAACGCAATTTTTTTTTTTTTTTTGCACTTTTTTTTAATTACAACATAAGAAAACAGTAAAGGTAGTCCAATTTGTTTTTTTCTTATTGCTAAAGATAATGTTACGCTGAATATATTGATACCCAACATATCACGCTTCAAAATTGCGCCTGCTCGTGGAATGGCGACAAACTTTGACACTTAAAAATCTCCATAGGCGACGTTTAAAAATTCTTGCAGGTTACCAGTTTTGCGTTAGAGGCGGTCTTTTATTAGAATTATTGATCTCGTGCTAACAATCTCGGCGATACCTCATATGTGTGGTTTGAACACCGTTTACACATGCGGGAGCTTCTGTGCGCTGGGGCACTTTAAACTTTTTTTTTTTTTTTTTTTTTATACCGTCCCTTTGAAAAAAAAAAAAAAAAAATCTGGATCACTTTTATTCCTATTACAAGGAATGTAAACATCCCTTGTAGTAGAAAAAAAGCATGAGAGGTCCTCTTTAATGTGAGATTTGGGGTCAAACAAGTCCCTTTTAAGACCATTGGGTGGAAGTGACGTTTGACGTCGCTTCCGTCATCCAATGGCATTGAGTCTAGTGGGGGCATTCATTCCCTCACTCGACACAGTGCCTCAGAGGGGAAAGGATCAGATCGTCTCCGCCGCTACCGACGGCTCTGGTAAGTGGCGGAGACTAGCGGAATGCGGCGGGAGGGGGGTGGTCACTTCTCCGGCCTCCGATAAAAGTGATCTCGTGGCAAATCCGCCGCGTAAACCACTTTTATCAGAAAGCGGACTGCCCGCCGTTTCAGAAAATACCGGGGTTATGGCACCCATCTGCTGTCATAACAACGGTATTCAACGTCAAAGTACCGACGAATAACGACGGTAGGCGGTCCCAGAAGTGGTTTAGAAACCTTCAATGCTTCCACCCCCCCTCAATACTTGCCTGAGCTTGATCTAGATGCAGTGATGTGCATAAGAGCAGCGTTTCTCCTGGCTCTCTCCCTTCTCATTGACTCAGAGACAGCAGCAGGAGCCATTAGGAGGTAACTGGGGGCGGTGCTGTCAGCGGACACACAGAACGAGCATTCACGAGTGCCCCCCCCCCCCCAGAGCAAGCAGCTAGCTATGGGGGAACTCAGTGTGGGGGGGAGGGGCCAGGAGCGCTGGCGGGGGGGGGGGGGTCCCAGGAAGAGGAGGATCGGGGCTGCTATGTTCAAAACCATTACACAGAACAGGTAAGTATAACATGTTTGTTATTTTAAGAACTAAAAAATGTTAAGGTTTACAATCACTTGAATTACCTGTTTTTTATTTCCTCTTTAGTTGAAGATGGTTATTAGGAAAGGCAGCCAGTTGGAGCCGGTGTATGTAGGTGAGTCCATTTGTAGTTCATCTACGTTTTTCTGCAAGAAATCTGAATTTGTGCATTAAAAGTTTATCTAAACCGAAGAAGAAAAATTTAATATATTGCAGCTTACCAGTCCTTAGATGTGGTGGCTGCATTCGTTTTCTTTTGTAGGCTTCCCCCCCCCTGGTGATCCTGCCAGTAACCCGCTTTCTGTCCCAGGATGACAACACTTACTCACTGTAATGTATCTGTAGAGAATCGGTGTTGTCACCCTAGGGAAGGTCTACAGACGCCCTCCCCTCTCTTCTCTTCTCCCAGAGGGGAGGGGTTCTGTAGTCTACAGAGAAAACTGTTCCGATGTAACTGAAAACACAGGAAGATATCCCGAGGCAAAGAGGGAAAGGTTGAGGGGATTTTTGCGGTGCCAAACAAAATGATAGAAAGAGATAATGACTTAAAATTAGCAGAATAGATTTTATTATTACAAAATTTTTTTTTATAAAATTACAAAATACAAAAAGAATTGTTCACAATAATAACAATGGTATAGTGGTTATATAGTAGGTAGGTTCAAGCCAAAATGAATGCATTGCACACCAGCCCAACATGTTTCGCTGATTGCTTCTTCAACAAGTTACACCCATATTCAGGATTTAATGTGATTTCTGGTCACACTTCACAGCCCCCCTCCCCTTACAGAGTCCAGAGATTTGTCTCCCAGCAGGCTCCTGTCATATTTTTTTTTTTTTTTTGATGCCCCATCTGCCACCGCAGCACAAGTGGTACCCCTTGGTTTGGACATGCAGAGGAATTTTATTCAGGAGCCTGAGCGTTGCACTCGCTAGTAGACATGTACATTGACAAAAAAAATTTGTTTTCGTTTCATTTGTTTTTTTTTTTTGCTTTTCGGAATTCGGAATTTGGAAATTCGAAAATTCGGAAATTTGAAAATCCGAAAATTTGAAAATCTGGAAAAAAAAAAAAAAAAAGAATCAGTAAAATTCAAAATAATAACTAACTAATAATAACAAACTATTAAATTACAGGTATTGGAATTTCCTTTCAAATTTGGCTGTTTGTGAACTTAACGAATACAAATTTATCTGAAGTTACGATTTATCCGAAATAATGAATGCCGCATCTTAAACAAATGGAATGGAACAAATTAATAAAAATAATAAAAAGGTATTATTATTTATTAGATTCCATTCCATTCCATTATTAGATTCCATTCCATTCCATTCCATTCTTTTAGATACGGCATTCGTTATTTCAGATAATTCGTACTTTGGATAAATTTGTACTCGTTGCGTTCACTAACAGCCAAATTTGAAAGGAAATTCCAATGCCTGTAATTTAATAGTTATTATTAGTTATTTCGGATTTTCATTCTTTTGAATTTTCAGATTTTCATTCTTATTTTCAAATTTCCTCATTTAGAATTTTCGAAATTCGGACATTTCAAAATTAACGAATTTGTCAAATTAGTTGAACGAATTCGGAACTAAACGAATTGCACATGTCTACTCACTAGCCACTGTTTGCGGTTGCAAAGCTTTGCAAGCTGCAATGTTCGAATAGGTATAGGCCATGATGGTAAACCTTGGCACCCCAGATGTTTTTGAAACTACATTTCCCATGATGCTCATTTACTCCGCAGTGTGGTTGAGCATCATGGGAAATGTAGTTCCAAAACATCTGGGGTGCCAAGGTTTGCCTTCACTGGTATAGGAGGTCACCAGAGCAAATGTCTTTGCTGGAAGGTAGTGTCCCTGGCAGTGAGCTTCCAGGTTTTATTGCTAAAGCTTAATTAAACAAGCCGAGGTTAGAAGCTGATTGGTTTCTCTGCAGAATTGTGACAGATTTTGCCCTCTCTGGCTTTAGTAAATAAACCCCTGTGTCTCGCCTCACCACAACAAAAAGCAGGAGGAAGTAGCAGTACCCTCATGTGAGTGTCTCGGTAGAGGTGCCTCGCCACAGCAGAGAGGAGGACACTGATGTGAGGGGAGCAGAGGAGGACATTACTGGGGGGGGGGGGTGAAGGGGGCAGTTGAGGTGAGTTCCCCCACTTTTTTTTTTTTTCCAGGACCCCCTGATGTAAATGGATAAATATGTTTTCTCATCAGCAGTATATAGCAGTCTTGTGACTTCTATCAGTGTCTGGTTAAAGCTTGTAGGAGGAGTCTTTCTCTCCTGACCCTCTGTCTGGACAGTGCTGATTGGCCCTGTGCAGATCACATGCACCTCTCCTAAGAAAAGAAAAACCTCTCTAGCAATAAACATCAAACTGAGCATGTGCAGACCGTCCCCTGGCTCTGTTAAGATCAGTTATTTTTTGGAGTCAGTGAAAGAAGGGGAGGATCAGAGAAGACAGGATCAAACAGCCTTTTTACACAATGCAGAGGATTAACCCCCTTAGGTTCCTCAGTGAGTATAACAAGCATGCTTTACTGTATATACAGACTGATTTTACTGTTGTGGGTTTAGTAACACTTACTACAGATATCAGTCATTTTTTATTCTGTTTAGAGTTCCACTTTAACAGCCGTTCTTTTCTCCCCAGAGCTGACCCTGCCGCAGTTCTACAGTTTTCTGCATGAGATGGAGCGAGCCAAGAGCAGTCTGGACTGTTTCACGTGACGGGGGGGGCGCCCCAGAAGCGATCTTCTACAAAGACTCCGCAGCGGCAAGACCTTCACCTGGTGCTCTGCAGAGCAATCGGTGCAGATAACACTGTGTGGGGCTGTCTTATGGAACGCAGGAGACAGAGCTGCAGCTGCCCATAGCAACCAATCGGCTTCTAGCGTTTCCCTTCATTTCTTCAGTCATTCAATCATTTCATTTCAAAAGTGAACCTGGAATTTGGTTGCTGTGCATAATACAACCTCTACTGTTTTCTTTGCTTCATTTTCTATGAACCATTGTGTAGGTTCTTCTGATCCACCTTCTCTGAAAAGTTACACCCAGAAATAAAACTTTATACACAACTTGTGTCTAATATATTTATGCAATGCCATGAGGTTTTAGGATGACATGGAAATCAACAGAAGTTAAAGTGGAAATAAACTCCCATCTCTGGCTTTTTAGCTATAGGCAGGCCTATAATAAGGCTTACCTATCGGTACTGTAAATATCGCCTAAACGTGCACTGTTTAGGAGATATTTACTTTTACATGCAGCCAGAAACGTCACCGGTGCATGCGCTCTGACTGAACGGTCATCTGGGCTGTTCCTTCAGAGTCTTGTGCCATGAATGATGGCTCCCACGCGCATGCATGCATACTAGCAAAAACACAGTGTTTTTTTACTGCTTTTAAAGGGATACTGTCAGCTTGCCTATGCAAACACCTGTAATTTCATCCCAAAGGTGTTCTATCGGGTTGAGGTCAGGATTCTGTGGAAGACAGTCAAGTTCCTCCACCCCAAACTCGCTCATCCATCTCTTTATAGACCTTGCTTTGTGCACTGGTCCAGATCATTTGGTGAAGGGGGATTATGGTGTGGGTTGTTTTTCAGGGGTTGGGTTTGGGCCCCTTAGTTCCAGTGAAGGAACTCTTAAGGCGTCAGCATGCCAAGACATTTTGGACAATTTCAAGCTCCCAACTTTGTGAAAAACAACCCCCACACCATAATCCCCCTCCACCAAATGATTTGGACCAGTGTACAAAGCAAGGTCCATAAAGACATGGATGAGTGAGTTTGGGGTGGAGGAACTTGACTGGCCTGCACAGAGTCCTGACCTCAACCCGATAGAACACCTTTGGCAATGAATTAGAGCGGAGACTGCGAGCCAGGCCTTCTCATCCAACATCAGTGCCTGACCTCACAATTGCACTTCTGGAAGAATGGTCAAACATTCCATAGACACACTCCTAGACCCTTATGGACAGCCTTCCCAGAAGAGTTGAAGCTGTTATAGCTGCAAATGATGGGCCAACTCAATATTGAACCCTACGACTAAGACCCCCATGCACACTATTAGATTTTGTGCAGATTTTTAGATTTATAATATGAGGTCAAACCTTAAGAGTTTCAATTTGTATGCAATCGGGCAGGGCCCTTGTATTGCATGGATTTGGTAAATCTGAAGACAAAAATCTGCATAAAATCTAATAGTGTGTATGGGGCTTAAGACTGGGATGCCATTATATATTTGTGTGTGTGTATATATATATATATATATATATATATATATAATATATATATATATATAGAGAGAGAGGTGTCCCAATACTTTTGACAATACAGTGTACAGTATTTACATTGCAGTTTGCAAGTGGTTTACCAGAGTTATGGTTGAAGCTATCAGCCAGAACCCCGATTTATTTTATTTTTTTCAGCCGGCAGCTGGCTTTCTCATGAAAGCCGTCTCAGCGGTTTATTAGCCGCTGGATCGCATTCTGAAGTGGCGGAAAGGGACGCCCTCTCCTTCCGCCACTTGCCAGTGTTTATCGGACTTACCATTTTCACTGGCATGCCCAAGAAACGTTGCGACAGTGCGGCAATCTGGTCACAGAGGCTGCCAGAGACCATATTATCTTTGATCGCCTCTATGGCCTTGGAGGACTGGAGCAAACGTCATATTGTCACTTCCGGTCTAGGGTGGAAGTAAACAATTTTTTTTATTTTTTTTTTAAAGCAAGAGATCAAAAAAGTTATTTTGATCTCTTGCTTTTAAAGGTAAAAAAAGAGATTTGCGGTCTTTTTGAGAGGACCTGTCCTCCTTATTTCTATTACGAGGGATGTTTACATTCCTTGTAATAGGAGTAAATGTTATAAAAAAAAAAGGGGACAGTGTAAAAATATAAATAAATACATTTTAAAAATGTAAAGCGCCTCCATCCCTTTGTACTCGTGCGCAGAAGCGAATGCATACTTAAGTGCGCCCACATATGTAAACGGTGTTTGCATCACACGTGTGAGGTATCCCCGCGAACGTTAGAGCGAGAGCAATCATTTTAGCGCTAGACCTCCTGTGTAACTCTAACAGGTAAAAATTGTCGCCATCTTTTTTGTCTTTCATATTTTACCAAAAGTATTGGGATATTATATATTGTGGGGTTTTTTTTATTCTTAACTCATTAAAGTGTATTTTTTCCCCAAAAAAATTAGTTTGAAAAAACGCTGCGCAAATACAGTGTGACATAAAAAAAAAATAAAAAACGATCTCCATTTTATTCCCTAAGGACTCTGCTAAAAAAAAAAAAAAAGAAATATAATATTTAGGGGGTTCCAAGTAATTTTCTAGCAAAAAATACTGATTTAAACTTGTAAACAAATAGTGCCAGAAAAGTTATATATACACGTAGATTACACGGACCAAGGCCAATCCTTCATTGTGTGGATATCTGTCACAGAGTTGCATTTTATTTTTATTCATGTAACAATACTTGTACAGGACATTATAGCATTTCAAGGTTGTGTTTGAAGTCTTGTCTCAATTGCTTCTGTAACAAGTAGATTGAAGGTCGCTTCTTTTTTATTTTTCTTGCAGGGTCTTGTTCCTAACCTGTTGTTTTTTTTATGTTTCTTTTCTTTGCTTTATGAAGCTTCAAAAACTCGAAAGACCCTATTTTTCTAGATGTAGAATAAAGCCTGCATGACGGGGGCTGCTTTGGAAGCAAAGCGAGGTTTACCTCTTGGTAAGGTTATTGCGCCTAGAATTGAACACCAAACTCCAGTTAAAGTGTCACTAAACCCACATCATAAATATATATATATATATATATATATATATATATATATATATATATATATATATACATACATATACTATATATATATATATATACATACACACACACACACACACCAATAAGTGGTGTATTACATGCTGTTCATAGTCACTATGGGATTCGTTTTCGGTTTTCTGGAAAAAAAAAACAAAAAAAACCTGGTTGATCCTGCTGCTCTCTATCGCCGCCTTCTGTTCATGTCTCCAATGCAGCTAGGGATTTTGCAGAACAGTGTTGTCAGCTCTGCACATGCTCAGTTTTCAGCATTTTTTTTTTTATGCTGAGCATTTCCTCCCTATCACATCTGAGCAGCCCATGTGACTATAGAGTCACACATGTGGGCGTATACACAGTGCTAAATGACAGCCCACTCCCTCCTCCCTCCTCCATGTCCACTAACCAGCTAAACACAATGGGGGCGGGATGTTACATGTAGATTGATGGAGGCTTCACCTCCCTCTTATTCTTAGACACAGGCTGGAGGGCGAGACACAGCCTGTGACTGCAGAAATCTGCCCACACCATGTTACTGCCAAAAAAATAATGAAGATTAGATTTCAAATCTATATTTGTATGACAATTTAAAACCGTTATTGATATAAATGATTCATTTTACTCTGTATTACAAAGGCTGTTTTTTGTTCTGTTATTTGAACATGTGACCAGCAGCAGAGAACTAGAAGTTCCTCCTGCTTATGTTTCACTGCAGACAGGCTGGGAGAGAGCCAGGTCATGTGACAGTTGGATATCGATTAGGGAAAAAAGGGTATTTCGATTTTTTTTTTTTTGTTAAAATACTTACAGTGCCATTATCCACATATAGAAATAGAAAGGACAGTGGGGAAGATTTACTAAATTTGGTGCAGCTGTGCATAGTAACCAATCAGCTTCTAGGTTTTAGGCTGGGTTCACACTGCTCCGACATGGAAATAGGACGACTTCGATTTGACTTTGCTCTACGACTTCATGTCCGACTTTATGCGACTTCAGTGAACGGGATCTGACTTTCATCTGACCATACCAGGCTCTTTGAGTCTGGTATGAATCTTGAGGGAAACCTCACGCCAAAAAAGAAAACAACGTGGGGCTCCCCCAAAGTCCATACTACACCCCTTATCCGAGCACATAGCCCGGCAGGTCAGGAACGTGGGGGGTTAGGTTCTTTGGGGCAGGGAGGTCTCTGTGCCCTCCACCCCAAAGCACCTTGTCCACATGTTCATAGGGACAAGGGCATCTTCTCGACAACCCTGGCCAGTGGTTGTGTGGGGGGGGGGGTCTGGGGGCAGGGATCTTATTGGAATCTGGAAGCCCCCTTTAACCCCATGTGAATAAGTATGGGGTACATTGTACCACCCAAACATTTGCACCCAAAAAAGTGGTCAAAATAAATAAAAACAGTACACAGGTTTTTGACAAAGTCCTTATTAAAAATGAAGCATGTCCCCTGTAGCTCCAACGTGTCTTCTTCTTGTTCTCCCTCCGCTGATGTGTTCTTCCTCTGGTTCTTCCTCCAGTTCTGCTCCTGCTGCTATATTAGCTCCAGTGTGTGCCATTTCTTATATGGCCTTGGGATGTGGTCATCCGGAGACCCCAGTAATTGTGACGTCACCGCCCCATCATGTCCTGGGCGGTGACGTCACAAGGGGCGGGGTCTCCAGATGATGTTACCGCGCAAGGATAAGGGTCTTGTTTGGATTTGGGGGGGGGGGGCCCTCTCCGCTTTTTTTTTATTTTGGCGTGGGGGTTCCCCTTAAAATCCATACCAGATCAAAGGGTCCCTCTTCAAGATCCTCAGAGCACAAGTCGCATGTCACAAAATGGATCAGTTAAAATGATCCGACTTGGATGCGACTTACATTCAAATCAATGGGCTGAAATTGTGCCGAAGTCGGACCAAAGTAGGGCAGGAACCTTTTTCAAAGTCGGACCAGTTAAGACGGCTCTCATAGGGAACCATTGATTTACATCATGCGACATGTGCTCCCAAAGTCGGAGCGTATGTCGCACCAGTGTGAACTGGGCCACTGGCAGAGCCTTGAATCACTACAGATGTGTGCAGATGTGCCAGCAGAAGCAGAGACCTCGGCACATGTGTGAAGACACTACACCTACAGAGGCCCTGTATGTTATTTATATATATATATATATATATATATATATATATATATATATGTATGGATTTTAGGTTGTCTGTGCATGCGTGGAAAACCATGCGTGTTCACAGATATGCCGCAGGTCTCTGCCAGGTCCGAAGGCCAAGCAGAGCCCTTCATTGCATCTGCGCACACACAACACAATAAGCTGCTGTGTTATTGAGAGTGGAAGACTGTCTCATGTCAGTCATTTGTACCCATCATTCCACTGCAAATAAAGAGCAATTCCAGATGATAGATGAGGTTGTTGTGACAGGAAGGTTTCATTGTTGCTGCAAATAATGGTTACTGTAGCAAATGACATTTGTCAGAACTTGGTAAACTCAGTCTGTCGTGTGTGGTTTAGCCGTGATTACACTCATGAGGTAGGTGCTTTGTTACAATGCGTTGTGCCAGTCCCAACTGTATTTTAGGGCCTGGCAACCCACTTTTAGACCCCTTTCACACTGGGGCGGTTTGCAGGCGTTATTGCGCTAAAAATACCGCCTGCAAACCGCCCCTAAACGGCCTCCGCTGTTTGTTTAGTGTGAAAGCCCGAAGGCTTTCACACTGAAGCGGTGCGCTGGCAGAGAAGAAAAAATCTCCTGCAAGCCGCATCTTTGGAGCGGTGAAGGAGCGGTGTATTCACGCTCCTTCACCGCTCCTGCCCATTGAAATCAATGGGACAGCGCGGCCATATCGCGGTAATACCGCGGCTATAGCCGCGCTATACGAGGGGTTTTAACCCTTTTTTCGCCGCCAGCGGGGGGTTAAAACCGTACCGCCAGCGGCCGAATACCGCGGTAAAACAGCGCTAAAAATAGAGCTGTTTTACCGCCGACGCCCCCTACTGCCCCAGTGTGAAAGGGGCTTATTGAACAAAACGGAAAGTTCCAGAACATTGGTTGCCCGTGCAGGGGTTCTTCACATCACACGAATAGTCAACTGAAAATGCGAGCTCCCTTGTTAGCAGAACCGCTGCTCTTCTTTTTTTTTTTTCAAAGTTATCTTTATTATAATTTTAAGGTGAGAACAAAACAATACAGAGCCTATTGGGCCATACCCAGGCTCGTTCACTACAACTACAAAACTAGATAGAAGATGAAAAAAACAAAAAAAAACCCCACACATAACTACCTAAACCACTGTAACGCTCGACCACCTGTGTAGAATATTCAAAGCAATTCTCCAATTCCACATATATCCTACAAAGCGTACTTTAGTTTCTTGTGAAATAAAGTGTACATTATAGATACATAATTGCATTCCCCCCCTCCCCCCTGACTTATGACCGAGCATCCCAGGGGTGTTATGAGATCGAGATGCCACTTGGTCATTCGCGGTACTTAGTAGAACGTTACTAATCGTCCATCGAGTCTGCATTAGTGGACAGGGAATCCGTCCAAATATCCATATTTTGTGGAATTTTTAGGCACATCCACACTAACCTCTTCCAAAAATGTAATGAGGGTGCGGATGAGGCCTTCCATCTGAGTACTATCGACTTACGGGCATAGTAAAGTAGTTATTCCTAGCAGGGTTCTAATTGTCCGGCTTGGGGCCAGGGGTTCCACAAGTCCCAGGCAGACATACCTCTACAGAGGGGGTAGGTTATGTGGATACCCCAGGTATGAAACCTGCTGATTTTTAATATATATTACCGTACAATTGGTTTATCATTATCTTTTTGATTTATAGACATACCTTTTTGTTTGCTGATTCCAATCAGACACCGCCGAGGAAGAGTTTATCTCGAAACGCGTCGGGTACTCCCCGTATGTGTGTTCCATATATACCGGAGTTCTATGATTGTGGATCTCTGCATACTGTATTGCTATAACAGTTTTTGTGTTTGGTATTATGCATCCTGTATCCTATGTATGTTTACCTTTTGTACCTTAGACCTATCCGATCTATACCCTAATAAATACCTAAATTCATTGCAACAAACCTTACTACTTATACTCCTTATTACTCATGAGTAGGTGTCCCCTTTAAAGTCCCGTAAGAGATCAATTTTCAATGTCCTCGAAATCAGGGACAGTTTCCTCAAAATCAGGGACAGTTCCTCAAATCAGGGACAGTTCTCGAAATCAGGGACAGTTCCTTGAAATCAGGGACAGTTCCTCGAAATCAGGGGACAGTTCCTCAAAATCAGGGACAGTTCCTCAAAATCAGGGACAGTTCCTTGAAATCAGGGACATTTGGGAGCTATGCATTTTCACAGTGGCAAGGCCTTGCTCCTACCATGTGTCAGAAGGTTGACTTATCATTTTTGTTTTATTTAATTGTCCCATGACTGCTTGTATCCAGATTGCGGAGCCCTTCTTTTCATATACATGTAATGGGTTCATGGTAGACTCAGGACCTCAGAGACAACATTTGGGAAACAGACAAAAATTCTTCTTTATGTGAGGGAACTTAAAGTTAAAGTGGTAGTAAACAAGGCAAAAAAACAAACAAACAAAAAAAAAACCTGCAAGACAATAGCATAATGTGCTAGTATGCATCGCATACTAGCACATTATGAAATACTTACTTTAGAACGAGGCTCCCGCAGCTCGCCCCGCTCTCCGCCGAGGGAGCTGACATGTTCCCTCTGCGTTTCTTCTGGGTTTGTGGGCTCTGGCGCTGTGACTGGCCGGAGCTGTGATGATGTCACATCCCGCACATGAGTCCTTCATTCCGGCAAGGTCTGGCACGAGCCGCCGGACCTTCAGAGGGCATGTGCCGCTGATGTCAGCGGCTGCATGAAAGGTGAATATCTCCTAAACCGTGTAGGTTTTGGAGATAATCATTTTACCTACAGGTAAGCCTTATTATAGGCTTACCTGTAGGTAAAAATGACCAGAGAGGACAATACAACCACTTTAAATTATAGGTGTACTATATACTGTATATAAGGGACAGCATGCAATGTATAAAGGGTGCATTATAGTGGGGGGGGGGGGGGGGCAGAGTATACAGTGCAGTGTGTATATGGGGTAAGTTATAATGAGGTAGAGTGCAGTATGTATAGGGGCAGGGCACAATGTATTCAGGGTGTAGTATATGTAGAAATTTAAGAGCAATATACAAAGTGCTTGGAGTGTAGTATATGCATGGTGCACTATATACAGTGATGGGAGCCGTATATATCCAATATGTTCTATATAAAGCATTGAGAGTGTATTATATAATGTGTGTAGGATGCTGTATGTTCAAGGGGTACTGCTTGAAATACATATTGTGTAGGATGTCCTGTGTATATACAATGTATACTGTACACAATGTATGGGATGTATTATATACACTGTACAGAGGCTGGGGGTCCTATACACAGCGTGTATTGTATACAATCTATAGGGTACATGATGTGCTGTTCAAAATATAGACAGAACGTACTGTATGCAATGTATAATGTAAAAAATGTACTGTATACAATGTATAGGGTATGGGAGGATGTACTGTATACACTGTATGGAGAGTATAGAATGTGGAGGGTGCAGTACTCATGTGCAGCCTGTAGGGGTCAGTGTCCCCGCCCCTCCTCCTCCTCCCGGTACGGTGGCCGGTGAGGCCGGTGGACGTCACACAGTCCCTGCCCAGCCGCAGCTGTCACACGGCGCCCGAACACCCGGATCCGGGCTGAGGTGGAGCGGGATGGGGGGAGGGGGGTTCGGTGTGTAAAAGAAGGGGGGATGTGGTGGGGGAGGGAGCAATGCCGGGGCCCAGGTTGTAGGAGGGCCCCTTATATACATACAGGCCGCCCGATACAATGGCTGATAGACTCCTCATCTCCATCCCTCCCCTCCCCCTCCCCCTCCCCCCTGTCATCTTCATCCCTCCCCTCCCCCAACTGTCATCTCCATCCCTCCCCTCCCCCTCCCTCCTGTCATCTCCATCCCTCCCCTCCCCTCCGTCATCTCCATCCCTCCCCTCCCCCTCCCTCCTGTCATCTCCATCCCTCCCCTCCCCCTCCTGTCATCCCATCCTCCCTCCCCCTCCCTCCTGTCATCTCCATCCCTCCCCTCCCCCTCCTGTCATCTCCATCCCTCCCCTCCCCCTCCCTCCTGTCATCTCCATCCCTCCCTCCCCCTCCTGTCATCTCCATCCCTCCCTCCCCTCCTGTCATCTCCATCCCTCCCCTCCCCCTCCCTCCTGTCATCTCCATCCTCCCCTCCCCCTCCCTCCTGTCATCTCCATCCCTCCCCTCCCCTCTGTCATCTCCATCCCTCCCCTCCCCCTCCTGTCATCTCCATCCCTCCCCTCCCCCCTCCCCTGTCATCTTCATCCCTCCCTCCCCCACTGTCATCTCATCCCTCCCCTCCCCCCTCCTGTCATCTCCATCCCTCCCCTCCCCCTCCCTCCTGTCATCTCCATCCCTCCCCTCCCCCTCCCTCCTGTCATCTCCATCCCTCTCCCTCCCCCTCCCTCTGTCATCTCCATCCTCCCCTCCCCCTCCTGTCATCTCCACCCTCCCCTCCCCCCTCCTGTCATCTCCATCCCTCCCCTCCCCCTCCCTCTGTCATCTCCATCCCTCCCCTCCCCCTCCCTCCTGTCATCTCCATCCTCCCCTCCCCTCCCTCTGTCATCTCCATCCCTCCCCTCCCCTCCTGTCATCTCCATCCCCCTCCCCCTCCCCCTCCTGTCATCTCCATCCCTCCCCTCCCCCTCCCTCCTGTCATCTCCATCCTCCCCTCCCCTCCCTCCTGTCATCTCCATCCTCCCCTCCCCCTCCCTCCTGTCATCTCCATCCCTCCCCTCCCCCTCCCTGTCATCTCCATCCCCTCCCCCTCCTGTCATCTCCATCCCTCCCCTCCCCCTCCCCTCCTGTCATCTCCATCCCTCCCCTGCCCCCTCCTGTCATCTCCATCCCCCTCTCCCCCCTCCTGTCATCTCCATCCCTCCCCTCCCCCTCCTCCTGTCATCTCCATCCCTCCCCCTCCCCTCCTGTCATCTGTCATCTCCTCCCCTCCCCTCCCCCTGTCATACTGTCCTCCCCTCCTGACATCCTTGTCCTCTCCTTCTTCCTCTGTTTGTGTCACTGCGTCTCCCATTCTGATCATTGAGCCTCAACCATCTACCTAC